>NW_020867131.1:0-58023 GCF_003369695.1 Bos indicus x Bos taurus
GTCTCCGTGGAGAGAACTATGGCTGATGCTGTGAGTGAGGTGTCAGTTCCGTTAAGCACCACCAAGGGGGGTTCTTCCCTGGTCTGGTTTATACACCTCTGTTGTCTGAGTCCAGCTGCACTTACACTGCTGACCGCTGGCTAGCTCGTTCACTGGCCCTGCTGTGCTCAGCAGCACTGCTGAGTCACACAGAGCCTCTCGTGTGGACCTAGCAAGCTTACACCAAATGTCCAGAGAATGGGCCTAAGTGACAAGAGGAAGCAACCCTAAGAGACTGTGCCTTTCGTGCAGTGAGGATACGGTCCCCTATCCCAACCACCATTCTGCCTCAGAGACTGAGGACGTACCTAAGAGTCATGAATGCAGAGAAGGTCCCCAGAAAAACTGCTACAAGGAGAGGAAGCCTCCTGACAGGAGACCAGCTGTCAATCACCATCTGCACCTGCTCCTGAAACACACAATTGTTTGTCCCCAGCACCTGCTAATGGTCATAGAGTCCCTGGAGAGTGTCTGGTGTCTGGGCTCACACTGCCTTCCCCTCAGTGTATCTCTTGCCCAGCAACACATGGCCGTGTCCTCAATGGTCACAGAGTTCAGCTGCAGGGAGAACTGATTGGAGGTGTGGCTCTTGATGGAGGGGATGTAGTAAGTGTCACCATCTTAGTTTATGCATGCCATCTGCTCTAGCCCCTTCCCTGGGGCCTGGCAAAACCAGTTCCCTCAATAACCACTTGATGGAGTAACCAGAGATAGTGCACGTGAGGAGAGGGTCAGTGAGGGCTCACTAGTTCTGGGCCCGACTGCTGCAGTGCATCTGGGACTGGACACTGGGAAGGAGAATCGGTTCCTGTCAGTGACCTGCAGTCACAACCATCCCCACAGACCCATGTCTGCACCTGAGACCCTCACCATGGGGAGCTGTCACCACGCAGAGGAGAAGACCCCACACACCCCATCTTCTACACCACCACCCTGCCTTCCCTGACACCTCGGCCCTGTGGGAGGAGGAATGTGAGCTCCCTTACCCGGGGTGGATTGTACCCTGGAGCATGAGGAGGAGTTTCCATGTGGACCAGCCCTGTCCTTGTAAGTGGGGATGGAGTGTGATCACCATCCCTGTGGTCTTTCTGGGTCCCTGTGAAGTCTCTTTCCCTCAGCTCACTCAGTATTTGAATTTGGTTAGGGGAGCACGTGGTTTATGAGCTACATTGAAATCACTGCATCTAGGAAGAGGCCTGAAGACACAGTATAGGATGGCCCTGTCTTTTCAGATAGATATTATTTTATCATGTGACTATTTCAGTTCCATTCAGTCACTTAGTCGTGTCTGACTCTTTGCGACCCCATGGACCACAGCACGCCAGGCCTCCCTGGCGTCACCAACGTCACATCACCAATTCCTGGAGTTTACCAAACTCAAGTGCATGGAGTGAGTGATGCCATCCAACTGTCTCATCCTCTGTCATCCCCTTCTCCTCTCGCCTTCAATCTTTCCCAGCCTGAGCGTCTCTTAAAATGAGTCAGCTCTTAGCATCATGTGGCCACAGTATTGGAGTTTCAGCTTCAACTTCAGTCCTTCCAATGAATATTCAGGATTGATTTCCTTTAGGATGGACTGTGTGGATCCCCTTCCAGTTCAAGAGAGTCTCAAGAGTCTTCTCCAACACCACAGTTCAAAAGCATCATTTCTTTGGGGCTCAGATTTCTTTGCAGTCCGACTCTCACATCCATACATGCCTACTGAAAACACCATAGCCTTGACTAGACGGACCTCTGTTAGCAAGGTAATGTCTCTGCTTTTTAATATGCTGTGTAGATTGGTCATAACTTTTCTTCCAAGGAGTAAGTGTCTTTTTATTTCACGGATGCAGTCACCATCTGCAGTGATTTTGGAGCCCGCCAAAATGATGTCTCTCACTTCTTCCACTGTTTCCCCATCTCTTTGCCATGAAGTGATGGGACCGAATGCCATGACCTTAGTTTCCTAAATGTTGAGTATTAAGCCAACTTTTTCACTCTCCTCTTTCACTTTCATCAAGAGGCTTTTTAGTTCTTATTCACTTTCTGCCATAAGGGTGGTGTCATCTGCATAGCTGAGGTTATCAATATTCCTCTTGGCAATTTGATTCCAGCTTGTGCTTCATCCAGCCCAGCATTTCCTATGATGTCCTCTGTATATAAGTTAAATAAGCAGGGTGACAATATACAGCCTCGACATACTCCTTTTCCTATTTGGAACCAGTCTGTTCCATGTCCAGTTCTAACTGTTGCTTCTACACCTGCATACAGATTTCTCAAGAGGCAGGTCAGGGGGTCTGGTATTGCCATCTCTTTAAGAATTTTCCACAGTTTATTGTGATCCACACAGTTAAAGGCTTTGGCATGGACAATAAAGCAGAAATAGATGTTTTTCTGGAACTCTCTTGCTTTTGATGATCCAGCAGATGTTGGCAATTTGATCTCTGGTTCCTCTGCCTTTTGTAAAACTAACTTGAAGATCTGAAAGTTCTCAGTTCACATATTGTCCAAGCCTACTTGGAGAATTTTGAGCATTACTTTGCTAGCATTTGAGATGAATGCATTGTGCAGTAGTTTGAGCATTCTTTGGCATTGCCTTTCTTAGGGATTGCAGTGAAAACTGACTATTCCAGTCATGTGGCCCCTGCTGAATTTTCCAAATTTGCTGTCATATTGAGTGCAAACTTTCACAGCATCATCTTTTAGGATTTGAATTAGCTCAACTGGAATTCCATCACCTCCACTAGCTTTGTTCATAGTGATGCTTCATAAGGCCCGTTGACTTTGCATTCCCGAATGTCTGGTTCTAGGTGAGTGATCACACCATCATGATTATCTGCATTGTGAAGATCTTTTTTGTACAGTTCTTTGTATTCTTGCCACCTGTTCTTAATATCTTCTGCTTCTGTTAGGTCCATACCATTTCTATCCTTTCTTGAGCCCATCTTTGCATGAAATGTTACCTTGGTATCACTAATTTTCTTGAACAGATCTCTAGTCTTTCCCATCCTATTGTTTTCCTTTAAGTCTTTGCGTTGATCGCTGAAGAAGGCTTTCTTATCTCTCCTTGCTATTCTTGGAAACTCTGCATTCAAATGGGTATATCTTTCCTTTTCTCCTTTGCTTTACTTGTCTCTTCTTTTAAGAGGTCTTTGTAAGCCCTCCTCAGACAGCCATTTTGCGTTTTTGCATTTATTTTCCTTGGGGATGGTGTTGCTCCCTCTCTCCTGTACATTGTCACAAACCTCCATCCATTGTTCATCAGGCACTCTATCAGATCTAGTCCCTTAAACCTATTTCTCACTTCCACTGTATAATCATAAGGGATTTGATTTAGGTCATGCCTGAATGGTCTAGTGGTTTTCCTAGTTTCTTCAATTTAAGTCTGAATTTGGCAATAAGGAGTTCCTGATCTGAGCCACAGTCAGCTCCTGGTCTTGTCTTTGCTGACTCTATAGATCTTCTCCATCTTTGGCTGTAAAGAATATAATCAATCTGATTTTGGTGTTGGCCATCTGGTGATGTCCATGTGTAGAGTCTTCTCTTATGTTGTTGGAAGAGGGTGTTTGCTATGACCAGTGCATTCTGTTGGCAGAATTCTATTAGCCTTTGCCCTGCTTCATTCTGTACTCCAAGAGCAAATTTGCTGTTACCCTAGGGGTTACTTGACTTCCTACTTTTGCATTGCAGTCCCCTGTAATGAAAAAGACACCTTTTTAAAAAATTTTATTTTTAATGTTTACAATATTGTATTGGTTTTGCCAAATATCGAAAAGAATCTGCCACAGATATACATGTGTTCCCCATCGTGAATCCTCCCTACTCCCTCCTCATACCATCCCTCTGGGTCGTCCCAGTGCACCAGCCCCGAGCATCCAGTATCGTGCATCGAACCTGGACTGGCGACTCGTTTCATATATGATATTATATGTATTTCAATGCCATTCTCCCAAATTATCCCACCCTCTCCCTCTCCCACAGAGTCAAAAAGACTGTTCTATACATCAGTGTCTCTTTTGCTGTCTCATATACAGGGTTATTGTTACCATCTTTCTAAATTCCATATATATGCGTTAGTATACTGTATTGGTGCTTTTCTTTCTGGCTTACTTCACTCTGTATAATAGGCTAATTCTAGAAGGTCCTGTAGGTCTTCATAGAACCGTTGAACTTCAGCTTCTTCAGCATTACTGGTCGGGGTATACACTTGGATAACCATGATATTGAATGGTTTGCCTTGGAAACGAACAGAGTTCATTCTGTCATTTTTGACACTGCATCCAAGTACTGCATTTCAGACTCTTTTGTTGACTATGATGGCTACTCCATTTCTTCTAAGGGATTCTTGCCTGCAGTAGTAGATATCATGGTCATCTGAGTTAAATTCACCCATTCCAGTCCATCTTATTTGGCTGATTCCTAGAAGGTCGATGTTCACTCTTGTCATCTCCTGTTTGACCACTTAGGAATCATGAAATAACAGGAGGATGAGATGCTGTTACACACCTTTAGAGGAGCTTAAGTACAAAATACTAAAGTGATCAAATGCTGGGGATGATGTAAAATAAAGGTTGCTCATCCACTAGCTGGAAGGAATGGAAATGGCAGCCAAGTGGTAATGTATGTGATGATTTCATAGAGAGAAAACAGAGAATCACCACATGACTGAGGAGTGGGCTAGAAAAGTATTTACCAATTATTTGAATATTTATGTTTTTACAAATATCTTCATATACATGCACATATCAGCTTTGCACTTCTGAGCTTTTACTACTCGCTGAATTTGTAGACTAAATTTTTATGGATTTTACCATATTGTTAGGATACAACTGTTTGCGTTGTTTCCTTTTATCTTCATTTCTATTTCATCTATCATTTATCTGTCTACCAAATGCAGAACTAGCCACCTACAATACACCCCTTAGGATACAGCCTAACTGGTGTCCAGACATTTTCAAGTGTCCTCTGGGGGAAAAAGTCACTCCAGTGGTCTATGACATCAATTACCAACTTCAAATACTACTCACTATTCAAATGAAAGACACAGAATCTAACAGAGCTGGGGAGAATTTCAGCCTGAGAGGATTTGGGAATCCATTGGAAGGTGGAAAGCAGACTTGAAGTGAAGTAGAAGAATTAATGATTAAAAAGTTGACAGCAAGTAACAGAAAGTAGTGACCTAGTATGTCCCCTGAGGAAATATTTCTGTGCAGGCTGTCCTAAGACAGACGGGGAAAGACAGACCAGCCTGACTCCATGAAATCACGTCCCAGGTTCAGAAACAGGAAAGCTCTCTGGGGTGACAGTGGAAGGAGCTTGCAGGGGAGGGAATGTTCCAGTGGAGAGACCCCAGCTTCTGAGAGAAAACCCCATCCTGACATTTTCTCTCCTGCTTTGAAAGTGTCCTCTTGTTTCCTGATGAACGCGGGTGTCCCTTGGTACTTGGAGCAGCCCCTGAAGGCAGGGTTATGTGGGTTGGGTCTGACTTCTCCCTGGACCTCCTGGGACAACAACACAGGGTTGTGTCCTAGGTCCTCATGGAGCTAGATGGACATGTCTCTGTGGATGGAGAGTGGTTTCTGGAGAGACATGCTCTATGCTGTGCTGTTCCCAGGACCAAAGCACCCCATCACTGCAGCTCTGAGTCTTAAGACTGAGGGCTCCAGTCCCAGCAGTCAGCACTCTGTGTGGTGCAGAATCCACAGACACACCAGGTGAGGAGAGGGCCTCCAATAGTCCTGGTTTGACTCCCGCCCCAGCACCTGGGACAGGACACCTGGGGAGGAGAAAGCATGAGACCTCTTCACAGAGGTCACTACATCACTCCACCTTCCGCAGACCCGGGGGAGGCTCACAGCTCACAGATGCCAGCAGGATGGGGAAGGACCAGACAGATCATCTTCCTTTGGATTAAAGCTGACTTTCAGAGGACTAGGCCATGAAGATAAGAATGCTGACTCCCAAGGTGACAAGGACGCCTTGACCACATTTTTCTCTGGCTTCCTGAAATTTGTTTCTCAACGAGGTCTTGACCTGTGGGTTTCTGTGTCCATCCTTTCCTAGTTTTATCAAGACACCTAAGTCAGACTAGTGAGCATGCTTACCCTTGATCTCTGATCACTCTCAATGTTGGAGTCATTTCATTAAACCTGCTGTCTCCCAGGTGATTTTGATCTCCTTGATGTCTATTGACCAAGAATCCTTGAGAGACAGTCTAGCCAGGACTCCCAGAACTTGAAATCCCCTCATGATCATTTTCCATCCAATCTCCTTCTTGTCCATAAATCTCCATTTTATCATCTGTATTTGGAACTGAACAAAGTTTCCAAGGCTACCTCAAATAACAAAAACTGACGTCCGAATACCATTTTAAAAAATAATATTTATATTTGAGACATCAATGTCAAGCTCACATGCCAGAAGTACCATTCTTGCCTGAATGAACCTTTCTGAGAGAGATATTTTCTATTTAAAGTTAGCTTGCAGCAATGAGTGCTTAAAGACACTAGCCTGTGCGTGAGGACTACACACGGGGTGTTTTTCAAGAGGGAAACTGTCAACTAAGGAGCCCAAAATATGAAGATATCTCAGTAAACTGAACACGAAGGAGACTGATTTACATGATTGGATGAAACATGAGGGAATGGGCTTGACTGCCCTCAAGTAGAAACATGTGTGTGTTTGATGATGTAAAGGCAGTCCACATTGTAAATGTCCATTAATGACCGTGAAACGATGGTATATGTTTTATGATGCTAATAGTAGCTAAAAAGTAGGTGAACTTGCAAATGCGGAATCTGAATAACGAGGATGTCTGTATACGCAGTATTGGGGCTCTCTGTGCTAGCACCTCTAACACTGGACACGGCAGAATTCTACCCGTTTTTGCAGTTTCAGTGAAAGAAGGAGAGTGAGTCTCTTCCTTCCACATGTACAAAAACAACAAACATTGTAGCGACTGAAAATCTCCTGTGTCTTCTCAGAACCTGCAAAAGTTTCTAGATTCAGACTCACCAGGAAAATGGTGATGGGCCTCAGGGGTATGCTGAGATCCTTTGAGGAGAAGAAAAGTAAACCAAAAAATTATCCTTAATTCTTGAGTATTAAATGTGTATGTGTAAAATCCATCCTACGTCAACAGGAAATTAAAACTGCAAAAACATATGCATATTCCCACAGTATGCCGAGGGTGACATAAAGCACAGCAGTGAGACATTAGGACACAGAGGAGGGTCTCTGGTGGACTCCTGGGCAGGAAGAGGAAAGCACAGGCTCTCCCGAGCATCCTCTCCAAGCCCAGGGCACCTGCTCCTGGGCTCAGCCCTCTGCTCGGTGTGTCCCACAAGCCCCCTGGTGGTCATGGGGACCCCGGAGGGTGGCCTGTGTCTGGGCTCACACTGACGTCCCCTCACTGTGTCTCTTGCACAGTAACACACAGCTGTGTCCACAGTGGTCACGGAGCTCAGCTGCAGGGAGGACTGGTTCTTAGACGTGCCCCTGGAGATGGACGTGTGGCTCTTGAAGGAGGGGCTGTGGTAAGTGTCACCATTATAATATATGCTTCCCATCCACTCTAGCCCCTTCGCTGGGGCCTGGTGGATCCAGCTCCCACCATAACCACGTGATGGAGTAACCAGAGACAGCACATGTGAGGGAGACGATCTGCGAGGGCTTCACCAGGGTCTCTGGGCCGACTTCCTGCACCTTCACTGGGACAGGACACCCGGGGACAAGAAGATTCAAACCCAGTCCAGTCACCTGCTGTCACAATTACCCCCACAGATGTGTTCTGATGCCTGACCTTCCCCTTGGGGAACAGCCACCAGGCAGGAGGAGAGGACCCCAAAACCTCGTCTTCCACACAACAGTCTTGTCTTCACTGAGACCTGCATCCTGTGTGGAGGAAGAGTGGTGAGCTCCCATAGCCCAGGGGTGGATTTTCCTTGGAGGTTGAGGAGGAATTTGCATTGAGGAGCTCTGTTCCTGTGAGTCCAGAGAGGCTGCAGTCACAATCACCCTGGTCATCCCAGGATCCCCGTGGGCACCTTCTGAATTTACATGGTTGGCGAGCAAGGGTGGGAAAGCAGTGTGTCTATCAGATGGCTTGGAACCAGATCCCAGGGCAGGTCCCCCTTTCTGAGCCCAGAGTCTCTGTCCTGTCCGGCCCCCACCTCCTGCCCCTTGCCCATCTCAGCTCTGCCCCTCGTCCTCTCAGCCCTTGGGTCTTTCCTCAGGCTGAGCCCAGCACAGCTCCTGCTTCCTTTCGCTGTGCCAGTGACGGTCACTGTGATGGGAGAGAGGAAGATGGTGGTGGGCTCCACGTTGAACCCATGGACAAATCCACCTGAGGACCTCTGTATTTCCCCTTATGAATGATCCCGACATAAGCTCAGAATGGGATGTGGACTTCAGAGACGTTGAGGCGAGATGGTATCATCCTGATTGACCTCACCTGGAATGTGTGTGTGTTGAGTGACTCAGTGAACTGGCCAAACTGTCAATGTCTATATAAGGACACAAGGTAACTGTTTATGTTAAGATGCTAATAAAAGCTAGCATGTGGGTGAATTTGCAGTACAGAATCTGTGAATGACGAGAATCATTGCATATGCAGCCCTGGGGACCCCTGACACTGGAGCCTTTGACACTGCTTGCTCCAGATTCTAACAGTGCAGTTTGACAGATAGAAGGAGGTTGAGTCTCTTTCTTCCTCGTGTAGAAAACAAAACAAAGATTAAAATGTTTAAATATCTTATGTTCCTTTCAGGATAGTTAACAGTTTTGAAATTATCGAGAGTCAAGGGTTTTACTGACGGAGGAGGCAATGGCACCCCACTCCAGTACTCTGCCTGGAAAATCCCATGGACGGAGGAGCCTGGTAGGCTGCAGTCCATGGAGTCGTGAAGAGTTGGACACGACTGAGTGACTTCACTTTCACTTTTCACTTTCATGCATTGGAGAACGAAATGGCAACCCACTCCAGTGTTCTTGCCTGGAGAATCCCAGGGACCGTGGGGCCTAATGGGCTGGCATCTATGGGGTCACACAGAGTCGGACACAACTGAAGCGACTTAGCAGTATCAGCAGCAAGTGTTTTACTGAGTTCCCTTGAAGGAATAAAAATGAAGGAGAAAAAATTTAGCTGTTGAGTATTATGTGTGACTGTATGTTTTCCTAAAGCTATCCTTGCTTCAAGATAAAATGAAATATATATATACACACAGTTGTCTGAGAGTAACATAAACCACAACAATGAAATACCAGAACACAGAAATGGGTCTATGCTGCAGCTCCTGGGCAGGAGGAGCAAAGAGAAGCTCTGAGGAGAATCCCCCCCGGGACCCCCACCGCCCAACGCCTCTTCCGTACCTGCTCCTGGACTCAGCTCTGTACTGAGTCCTGAGCGCCCCCTCGTGGTCACGGGCCCCTGTGCAGGGAGGTTTTTGTCTGGGCTCACACTGAATTCCCCTCACTGTGTCTCTTGCACAGTAGTATGTGCCGTGTCCTCAGTTGTCACGCTGCTCAGTGATAGAGAGACTTGGCTCTTGGAGTTGTCCTTGGTGATGCTGAGCCGGATTTCAGGGCTGGGTTATAGCCTGTGCTTCCACCACTATATATGACACCGAGCCACTCCAGCGCCTTTCCTGGAGCCTGGCGGACCCAGCCTACACTATTATCGCTTTAATGAGAATCCAGAGACCGTGCAGGTGAGGGGAGAGGGTCTGTGAGGGCTTCACCAGGCTGGGGCCCGACTCCCGCAGCTGCACCTGGGACAGGACCCCTGTGGAGAGAGAGAAGCACGGTGACCCGTGGGCTCAGAGGCAGCTTCCCCACGTGCCCATGTCTGACCCAGAGACACTCACCTCTGGGGCTGACAGCACAAAGAGGAGGGTCCACAGTGGGTTCATCTTCGAGCAGATGAGAGTCACCACTCCCAGAAGTCACTTCAAGCCTGAGGAGGAGGCTGAATTTAAGGGAGCTGGTGCTCTGTTTCTACCCTGTGACCTGAGTGGATATTTGCATACAGGAGGGACCTCCGTATAAAAAGCAGAAAGCAGTGAATAGAGGTCCTGTCTATGGGGCTTCCCCCTGTGAGGGGATGCTGACTGTGTCCTCAGAGAACTCAGCCCTTCCTGGGATCCCCCTCCCCACACCAGGAAGGACGATTAAGAAATGAAATGATGAAGGAGGGCTGGTCAGAAAAAAAGATGCTTTCAGGGAACAATGGCAGATTTGGGGAAGAGACTTTATCCCAAGAACGTGTTTCCCTTTACTCAACAATGCCCACCACACATTCAGGTACCAGCCATTTGTTGACACAATCTCTTATTTTTTTTTCTTTTCTTTTCTGATTACCTGATGTTTACTTACTCCATTTGCAAACACCAGAGAAAACTATACATGTTTGAATCACATTGAATTCATGGAGTTGAGTACAATTTAATGTTTTTCAGAATTCCCAAATCCTTTGTATTTCCCTTTGTTTTCTTGACTGTTTTTTCATCTTGAACAGCTTAAATAACCTGAAGAATCACTCTAGAGGTGGTTGATCATAGTAATTAAACACAGTATTAATTCTGTGGACAAAGTTTCTGCTGAGATGCTCGTCTTCCCAGCAGGCTGACTTGCCCAGTGGGCTGCATTTTCCTGTGCACAACTGAGTGTCTGCAGGAACTCGTGAAGCTCAGCATCTCCTCCCTGAGGGTGGACACTGAGGACCCCAAGTCTACTGAGGACTGAGGACACCAGCTCCTGGGAGCTCCTTAGGGCTCCGCTCCCCCGTCTCCCTGTGGCCCTGCGGCTGTGGCCTCACACCTGCATTTTCTGTGTGTGAGGATGTAGACTGGGGCTGACGACAGTCACAGCATGTGTGGGACTTTACAGCGGGTTTGCCCGGGGTGGGGAGTGCTGTCATCAGTGTCATCAGTGGTGTTTATTCCCTCCTGGAGCAAAAAAGACCAGTGTGTGTCCCCACTCTGACGGACGCCCTGTCCATGGGACCCTGGTCTTCTCCTGCCCTGAGATGTCACCCCTTCAGGTCTGGTGCAGGTCAGCTCTTCCTCGGCACAGGGATCTCACCTGTGCACTGACTGAGTTAGAACCTACTGTCTATGCAAAGCCCTTCCCTGTCTGGCTTTGGCCACAGCAGTTCTACACCAGCATGTCTTCTGTGCCAGATCCCGTTTCCCAACACCTGCATGTGCTCTGGGAGAGGCCCCACCTCACTCTGCCTCAGAGCTTGTGGGGTCACTTGTGCCCGATGCCATGCAGCATGGTCAAGACTCCTGAGCATGACCCTGGAACTGTGGCCTCTGGCATCCAGGTCACTGAGCTTCTAGGTGTGTCCTCATCCCTTGGCTCAACACCTTCATCCATCATCAAAGCCAGTGGAGTCTTGTGGTGCATCACCTAACTGGCTTTCCTCTCTCCTGCACTTCTTCTGATTTTGTGATCCCACTGGACCACCTGTAAAACCCAAATATGCTTCTCATCTCACGGGACTGGAAGGCTGCAGACACTTCCCAAATCCACTACCAGTTGGTTTCTAGGGGGTTTAGTTTATGGCATCAGAAGTGGGATCCAGAGAATCCCCAACAACTCCTAAGCCATGCACAATCTGATGCTGGTACCGACTCTGACCTGTTGAGTTCAGGGCTCTCTGGAGGAGTGTGGTCTAATAGCTTTGTGTGGAGTCTTTAGGGTTTTCTATCGACAGTGTTCTGTAGATAATGAGAATTTTGCCTCTTGTGGTAAAGAATCCACTTGCATTGTTGGGACGTGAGTTGACTCCCCCGGGGTGAGATTCTGTGGAGTAAGAAATGGCAACCCACTCCAGGATTATTGCCTGGAAAGGACAAAGAAGACTGGTGCGCTACAGTCCAAGGGGCAACAAAGTGCCAGACACGACTGAGGGACTAACACACACTTATCTCTAAACTCTAAGCCAGCCCAGCAGTTCTGAAATGAAAGCTGACAGTGATACAGGCTTCTTCAAGAAATGGAAGGAAACAATCCAACTTACTACCTACAGAAATTAGAAGAGAAACACCAAAGAAGCTGAGAGGCAGTATTAGGAAAGAAATGAGAAAAAAAGTGCAGAAATTAACAATGTTGAGATGAACACGCACACACACAAAACAGCAAAAACGATCAGTGAAATCAACAGTTGGGTGTTGTTGTTGTCGTTTTCATTTTGCAAAGACAAACAGAACCATATCTTTAGCCAGTCTCCACAGGAGGAAAAAGAACTTACTGGAATCAAAATAAAAATAGAAAAGAAATAAAGCTAATACCTCAGAGATACAAAAATCATATGAGATTATTACAAACAGTTGTATGCCAACAAATTGGACAATCTAGAAGAAATGGACAAATTCCTAAAGTATAAAACCTATAGGACCGAATCCAGATGGAGGGGACAACATTGAGACTGAATCGTTGTTGTGAAAATTGAATTTCATCATAGTAATTTTAAAATCTTCCAAGAAGCAACAGTCTAGGAACAGAAAGTTTCTCTAGGGACTTTTATAAAACGTACCTTTGATGAATTTAATGCAAAAACTCTTAAAACCTATGAGCAAATCAAATTCAACAATGAATAGAAAGGATCATGCACCATCCTCAATTGTCTTTTCCTTGAGGGTCACAGCAACGGTTCAAGATCCCAGCAGCACGAAATACGCTGGTGAAAGTTCTCAGCTTCAAATATGCACCACCTCCCACAAAAAGGAGTGGAAAGTAAGGGGGCAGATCAACAGGCCCAGAGGCTGGAAGAGGAGCCAAAGAAGATTATTCCCAGACTTTGACCTTGGTAGGGTTTGCATGGATGGATTTAAACACTGTCGGGGCAAGTGGGGCTCCCTGGAGGCTTCAGCAGTGAAGAATCTGCTTGCACTGAAAGAAATGCAGGAGACTTGGGTTCAGTCCCTGGGTCGGGAAGATCCCCTGGAGGAGAAATACCAACCCACTCCAGTATTCTCGGCCTGGAGAACCCCATGGACAGAGGCGCTTGGCAGGCTATAGTCCATAGGGAGGCAAAGAGTCAGACACAACTGTAGCACTGAGCACTCGTGCACACTGGGACCAGGGGTCCTTTCTGACTTACATTTATCCTTTTTACGGAATGAAACTCCTTGTAGCTGAGATATGCCTGTCTACGTATTGTATTTTAGAACACAAATCCTCACGCATAGCTGAGTTAGAGGACTAGATTTGGGACTTGGGGTTGATGGTATTTAGACCGACTTGCTCTACAATCTTTATTGTCATTGACATTATAATTTAGTGTCAATTCTTAGGTTGACATTTTGGAGGTTTTCTGGATTTGCTAAGTGTAACGGGCCTGTGGGAAGGATGTATTTGCAGGGCTGAAGGTGGACTGTGTTTGTCTGAATCATTCACTGAGTCTCTGAATGTCGTCTCACATGGCATTAGGGACTTTGGCAAATGTGACTGATTGAGAGGTCTGCTTTTCCTGGATTATTGTGTGGCCCCAGTTGAAACCACAAATGTTTTCATCAGAGGGAGGCCAAGGGCATCTGACCCTGGGAGAAGTGACCAGTGATGGAAGGTGCTTTGCTGGGCTGTGCAGATGAAGGAAGTGGCTGAGAGCCAGGGATACGGGCAGTGAAGCTCTAGACTGGACACGGCAAAGAAGCAGATTGTCCCTGACTTTATCCTTTCAGAGTGCACAACAGGAGCTCAGGTGGGCTGGTCTGTAAGCTAGCCTTTATTTCCCATAGTCCTAGAGGCTGTAAGCCCCAGGTCAGGACACCAGTGAGGCTGCCTTCTGGTGAGGCCCCCTTCCTAGTTCACATCTGGCACCTTCCTGCTGGGTCCTTACCTGGTGGACAGGGACTAGTATGTCCTCTGGGGATTCTTAGAAAGATTCCAACCCAGATCATGAGGACTCTCCTTTCATCAACTAAGCATCTCTGCCAAAGACCCCCCGATCCTAGCAGCATTCTCCGGGGTGCACAGGTATTCTAAACCTCAATTCTGGGGGCACAGATGCATTCAGACCCTGAGAGCCTTGGGACTGTGGTCCTGTCGCATCTGGATTCCAATCCAGTGAAACTGATATCAGACTCTGAACTGTGTACTGAAAGGGAATGTGTGTGTGTCGGTTTGAGCCCCACACATGCGGGAACTTGGCACAATGATCAGCAGAATGATACAGGCTAGGACGTGGGTCTCACATCCACCAGTGTCTCCCACATGGCTCCCACTTACTTGGTGACCACAAGCACTGCCTCTGGGAACAGGGCACGGCAGGCCATGGTCCCTGGGAAGCACCTGTGCTGCCACAGACTGAGGGACTATGCAACCCTCGACCATGACTCTATAACCCTGCTTGTGGCTGTCTGACCAGATGCCACATGCCGGCTGCTTGGCAGAGACTGGGAAATAGAAATTCACCCTTGGGATTCCCCCAAGGACGATGGCACTTTTAAAACTAAAGAATGAAGCCAGAGGACTTGCCAGGACACTCTACAGAATAAGAACCCCATACTTGACATTAACCAAGTATTCCCAGATATGCCTCACCTAACATTCCCAAGAAGAATGAGGCTCTCAATATCCCTGCTAAAAAGGAATAAAAATCCATAACCCTTTGGAGAGAAATATTTATCTCACATCTTTCTTTCATATATTTGATATCTTGATATCTTGCTCAAAAAACACCAGTGTCCAGGAGAGAATGATCTGATTTCTCAAATTCCAGAGTCTTGGTGATGAGAAGTCAGGAAAACCATCATTTTTCTCCTGTCCTCTCCCAGCACAGCTGCCCTGCCCCTCAGGGTTTCTGACACCCTCAGGATGTGGGTTTTCACACTGTGTGTCTCACCAGTAATAAACAGCCGTGTCCTCAGACCTCAGACTGCTCAGCTCCATGTAGGCAGTGCTGGTGGACGTGTCTGCAGCCAACGTGACTCTGCCCTGGAACTTCTGTGCATACTTTGCTCCACCATCTTTGCTGTCAATCTGTCCATCCGTTCAAGCCCTTGCTGAGGGGCCCTGTCACACCCAGTGCATATAGTCGGTGAAGGTGTATCCAGAAGCCTTGCAGGACACCTTCACTGAGGCCCCAGGCTTCCTCAGCTCAGCCCCAATGGCACCAGCTGCACCTGGGCGTGCACCCCTGTGGACAGGGGACAGAAGTACATGAAGCCCCTTGACTGGACCCTGTCCCTTCCTTCACCGCAGCACCAGGTTGACCCTGACCTGGAGCCAAGGCCACCAGAAGGAGGACTGTCCAGCTCCAGTCCCTGGTGAGGGCTGTGTGCCCAGGACTGCTGTGCAGAGCTGGTGGTGCTCTGGGTGATGTTCTCAGGGCTCAGAATATCCATATTTAACCTAGGACACCTCAGGTCATCTGCATGTTCTAGAGGGCTGAGAACTTTACACTCAATATATGGGTGATATTAGGAAGGAGCAGACATATGATCCATGGCCACGCTCAGTGGGTGTGTGCCCGTGTCCTCATGCTTGTTTGAGGGCGTGTGTCCTGCCAGGTCCCTGGCTCCTGTGCACAGAGCTCTTCCACTGAGGGACCCTCCCCACAGGACACAGTCCCCATTGTGAACCAGCCTTTAGTGCCACAGAGACATCTTCACTTCGAATCAGTGTGTTTCCCCAAAGTCAGCCACCACTGGGTATTCACAGACATACACCTGTTACACAGAGACATGCACACACACACACACAACTGTTACACACACACACACATGTCACACACACACACACCTGGTACATACACACACACACCTGTCACACACACATACAGACACACACACACCTGTTACACACACACACATGTCACACACACACACCTGTCATACACACACCTTTTACACAAACACACATGTGTTACACAAAGTCACACACACACATACACCTGTCACAACACACTTGTCACACACGTGTCTCAAACACACACTGAACAAACACACACCTGTCACACGCACACACCTGTTACACACACATACACCTGTAACACACAAAGAGACCTGTCACACACCCAGACCTGTCACACACATACAGACACACCTGTCACATACACACACACATCTGTCTCTCACACACACCACCTGTAACACACACAACTGTTACAGACACACACCTGTTACACACACACACTCCTGTAACACACACATCGACTACACAGAAACACACACCTATCACATACACACATCTGTTACATACACACACCTTTGTCACACAGACATACAGGCACACATACACATGTCAAACACACCTATCACACACACACACACCATTCACATACACAGCTTTATACAAACACACACCTGTCACACAGACATACAGAGATATATACTCACAAACACTTTCACACTCACACACACAAAACCAATCACACACATTTACACACTCAGATGCATACATAAACACCCTCACACTTACATATGCACACTCACATGCACACACATACAAACACTCCCTCATATATATACATACACACAGAAACATGCACACTTACACACACTCACACAACACTCAGACATATAGACGTGTACTTCTCAGGGCCTCACCGAGCTGTGTATTCGCAACAGGCCCCAATATTAAACGTCACCAGTCCTTGTCCTGCTAGTTATTGTTTTCAGTGAAAAGAGAAGACTCCGTCTCTGAGACTCCTTGACCCCTCCCCACATGCTCCTGGAAGCAGCCCTTCACTGGGGTCCTGGGCACCCCCTGCCTGGGCTCACAGGGCAGTCCTAGCAGTGCTTCTGGTCTGGCATTAAGTGGCTCTGTTCCAGCTTCAGAGTATTCTTCTAGAGACAGCATGTTCTTTTAATCATCTCTAGAAATAGCCTCAATAAGGCACACAATCTGTAGAGAGACCCCAAGGAAGGAGTTTGTGAGAACATCTGGATGTCACCTCCCTGGGGCTGCAGGTACACTGATGCAGTTGACACTCACAGTGAGTCCAGAGGCTCTTGAGGACTTGGGGTCCCTTGGCCTCCTGGAGCCCCATGTGGGCTAACATCATGTACAGGATAGCTGCAACGCAGAAGCACGGGGCTCGATGCCCACTCCACCTACTGCTCACTTCTGGGCTCAACTGTTCTTGCAGCACCTGGACCCTGCAGGGGCCCCGCAAGAAGGTCCAGACGAGCCCCCTTGCACTCGGAAACCTGTGCAGTCGCCCCAGACAACTCACAGCACAAACACCTGAGGGGCTCCTAGTGCCCACACGTGTGAGAGGAGACACTTGAGACGTCGGAGGAGGACGAGGCAGAGCCTTGTCAGCTGACTCAGGTGAGGCTGCCCTCAGGGAGTGCTCACCCAGGGAATGAGGCTGTCAGCATGCTCAGTCGCCTCAGTTGTGTCTGACCCTTTGAGACCCCACAGACTGTAGACCACCAGACTCCTCTGTCCATGGGATTCTCCAGGCAGGAACACTGGAGAGGGTTGACACAACAGCACCCTGCAGAGAAGCTAGGTCAGCCGTGTGCATGTCCCCTGGCAGGACATCTCTTCAGCAGGACGGCCTCGGGGTACATCCATCCTCAGACTCCATCTTGCTTCTCACTGTCCCTCCTGACCACCTGCCCGAGGAGCTCAGGACCTGGCGTCGGTGGGGAGACAGACCCACTGCTGAGTCAGCCATGTGTCCTCCAGCAGGACCCTGTGACAAACTTGCATACCCCCTGTTTGGAGTCTCTGATGGAACCTTCATAAATATTCCTGAGCATGTCAGATACCCAAGAGCAGGAGAGGGATACTGGCCATGTCGATCAGGCAGGACAGAGCGGGTCTGAGGCCAGTAGTGAGGGCTCCAAGCCTGGTATCCAGCCATGGGTACCAGAGCCTCAGTGCCCTGCCTCCTAGATGGCGTCTGGCTGTGGTCCCTGCACACTAGCTCCCCACCTCAAAGAGGCTGCATATCGTACCTCAGCCAGGTCCCTGGAGGTCCCATGTGGGTAGGGGCTACATGCATTGTTGAGGTTGAAACACCCATTACTCAGGGGATCTGGGTCTGGACTCTGAGCATCGCCAGGGTTTTCAGTATTGGCCCGTCTGCATAATACTCCCTCCTGGGCTGCAGTGCCCTGGTCCAGTCCCTTCTCTTAGCCATGAGATATGAAACCTCTGTAGGTCTGCAGTAGACAAGAATTTCTGTTCACCTCCTTGGAGAAGCTGGGGAAGAGCTCTTCCATGAGGGTCTGCATGATGAACCTTCTGGGTAGGTGTTAGCATTTTTCAGCGTTTGCCTTCCCCTCGTCTGTCAGGTGTCCTGAAGGGATAATATGAACACTCACCTTGAAGATCTGGATGTTTCTGGAGTTATATTCCACAAACCATGGACTGCGACCCCAGGATCTCTCATCCTCACAGTGGTTATTGCTGGTCCTGCAGGAATTGGTAGTAATTACCCTGAGGGTGCTCCTCCTGAAGCTTCACTTCCATGGGCACGTCTCACCTGGACTGTGGATTGCCCACCTCTCTGGTTTTGTGCTGGGGGATTTCCTTACAATCTGAGGACTCTGTTAGGTCCAGGGAAAGTTTTGGTGTTGAGAATTTCCTTGCTTTAATATGGAAATCATGGTTTCCACACAGACTACCTCTTCATGCAGGAACCAGCAGGTATCAGCTGAGGTTGTCCTTGACCTGGGTGGCGAAGGAGAAATCGAATGTCACTAAGAGTCAGAGGAGCCTGGACAGATTGACCAACATACAGAGACAGGGATGAAGGACTCAGCAGGGCATTTATCTTAGGATCAGATTCCAAAGCTCTTCCAAGAGGCTGGAATTCAGAAAGCACCATGGTGAGGAGATTGTTACGTCCTGGTGACCCAGTTCTAGTCAGAAGGCAGGACAAAGCGCCTCTCGGTGATTCCGGGTTCCTGAGGTAATTTCAGAGGAGCCGTCCCCCTTCTCCCAGCCCCTTTTCATGTCCCCGTGTGACCAGGGAATGCAGTCATCACGTCCGTAATGAGGGGTTCCCCTGGGGGAGGGGCTCACATGTGGGTGTGCTGTGTGGAAGGTTGTTCATTCTCTCCAGGTACTTGAACTGCTGACTTCACCAAATCCGGGACCACCCACATCTGGGCTCCTCGTCTCATTGGCTTGTGATTTTTCTCATTGTTGGGCTTCCCCGATAGATCAGTTCAAGCTTCCCTGACAGCATGGTCCTTGGAAGAAAAGCTATGACCATCCTAGACAGCGCATTAAGAAGTGGAGACTTTGCTGGACAAATTCCGTCTGGTAAAGCTATGGACTTTCCAGTACTCATGTATGGATATGAGAGATGAACCATACAGAAAGCTGAGCGCTGAAGTACTGATGCTTTTGAACTGCGGTGTTGGAGAACACTGTTGAGAGTCCCTTGACTGCAAGAGGATCAAACCAGTCTATCCTAAAGGAAATCAGTGCTGAATATTCACTGGAAGGACTGATGCTGAAGCTGAAGCTCCAATACTTTGGCCACCTGATTTGAAGAACAGACTCATTGGAAAAGACCCTGATGCTGGGAAAGATTGAAGACAGGAGGAAAAGGGGATGCCAGAGGATGCGATGGTTGGGTGGCATCATCGACTGGATGGACATAAGCTTGAGCAAGTTCTGGGAGTTGGAGATGGACAGGGAAGTCTGGCATGCTGCAGTCCACGGGGTTGGGAAGAGTCAGCCATTACTGAGCGACTGAACTCACAGCTCAATGGTAAAGAATCATCCTGCAATATAGGATTCGCTTCCTGGGACTGGAAGATCTGCTGGAGAAGGGATAGGCTACCCACTCCAGTATACTTGGGCTTCCCTTGTGGCTCAGCTGGTGAAGAACCTGCCTGCAGTTTGGGAGATCTGGGTTTGATCCCTGAGTTGGGAAGATGCCCTGGAGAAGGGAAATGCTACTCACTCCGGTATTCTTCCTTGGAGAATTCCATGGACTGTGTAGTCCGTGGGGTCGCAGAGTTGGATACAACTGAGCAACTTTCACTTTCTCATTGTTTACTCTGTTCACTTTGTGTGATTTCTGCTGAAGGAGACTCACATAATGATCGCAAGATGGCGCTAGTGATAAGGAACCCGCCTACCAATAAGCAGATGTAAGAGACACAGGATCCATCCCTGCATCAGGAAGTTGCCCTGGAGGAGGGCATGGCAACCCGCTCCAGTATTCTTATTTGGAAAATTTCATGGACAGAGGAACCTAATGGGCTACAGTCCCTTGTGTGGTAAAGAGTCTGACATGACTGGAGTGACCAGCATGCATATATTAGGAACAAAGTGATTTAAAATCACTAATTCCATGAGCTAAAGGTAGTGTTTGTTCCATGAGACAGTCAGAAGGGATGGCTGAACACGAAGATGGTGCTCACAATGGCTTCTTTATTCATCAGGGAATATTCTGTATATTCCTTAGATGTATGTACTTTCTCATTGAAAGATCTTGTCCTCATATAAACTTCTGGTGGCTCATAGCTTGACAAGAAAGCTGAGGATATCAAGTAGGAATTGCTTTTAAAGTAAAAGCTTCCCTTTAGTTTGTGTCCTCTATCTGCCGTAAAACCACCCAAAGGACAGAAGCTACTGCACCTACTAGAGCCTGTCAATTAGTGAAGGGAAGGAATGCCCCTCGGTGGTGCTCAAAGAGCTGACACCACACTCAGACCATTATTCATAGTTCTCTCCATGGAAATTCATTGGGACCCCCACCCAGGTTGATGTAGAAGGTAAGTCTGAGGACATCACAGACATAGATGCAGGAACACAGACAACACAAACTTTTCATCTTCCTGCATCTGTGTGTGGTGTCAGCAGACTCAGCTTCTATCTCAGGCTGGCGTGGAGGTCCCGCTGGGTCTCCATGGAGAGAACTATGGCTGATGCTGTGAGTGAGGTGTCAGTTCACTTAGCACCACCAAGGGGGGTTCTTCCTGGCTCTGGGTTTATACACCTCTGTTGTCTGAGTCCAGCTGCACTTACACTGCTGACCGCTGGCTAGCTCGTTTACTGGCCCTGCTGTGCTGAGCTGCACTGCTGAGTCACACAGAGCCTCTCCTGTGGACTTAGTGAGCTTACACCAAATGTCCAGAGAACGGGCCTAAGTGACAAGAGGAAGCAACCCTAAGAGACTGTGCCTTTCGTGCAGTGAGTATACGGTCCCCTATCCCAACCACCATTCTCCCTCAGAGGCTGAGGACGTACCTAAGAGTCATGAATGCAGAGAAGTTCCCCAGAAAAACTGCTACAAGGAGAGGAAGCCCCCTGAGAGGAGACCAGCTGTCAATCACCATCTGCACCTGCTCCTGCAACACACAACTGTGTGTCCCCAGCACCCGCTGGAGGTCATGGAGCCCCCGGAGGGTGGCTGGTGTCTGGGCTCACACTGCCTTCCCCTCACTGTGTCTCTTGCACAGCAGTATACTGCCGTGTCCTTGGTCATCACAGAGCTTAGCTGCAGGGAGTACTGGTTACCAGTAACCACTGGTGATGGAGCAACCAGAGATGGCACAGGTGAGAGCTTCCGCAGTTCTGGACCCTGCTCCTGCAGCTGCACTGGGACAGACCAGCTAGGGACAAGGAGAATCAGTCCCTGTCAGTCACCTGCAGTCACAATCATCCCCACAGACCCGTGTCTGCACCTGAGACCCTCATCTTGGCGAGCTGTCACCAGGCAGAGGAGAAGACCCAAAGCCCCATTTTCTACCCAACAGCTCTGCATTCACTGAGACCTCCATCCTGTGTGAGCAGAGAGGGGTGAGCTCTCACAGCCCAGGGTGGATTTTACCCTGGAGCTTGAAGAGGAATTTACATTGAGGAGCTCTATTCCTGTGAATACAGAGAGGCTGTGGTCACACTCACCCTGGTCATCCCAGGATCCCCACGGGTGCCTTCTGATTTACATGGTTGGTGAGGAAGTGTGGGAAAGCAGTGTGTCTATCAGATGGCTTGGAACCAGATCCCAGGGCAAGTCCCCCTATCTGAGCCCAGAGTCTCCATCTTGACGGCCCCCACCTCCTGCCCCTTGCCCATCTCAGCTCAGTCCCTCGTCCTCTCAGTCCTTGGGTCTTTCCTCAGGGCTGAGCCAGCACAGATCCTGCTTCCTTTCCCTATGCCAGTGACGGTTCACTGTGATGGGAGAGAGGACAGACGGTGGTGTGCTCCATGTTGACCCCACGGACAAATCCACCTGAGGACCTCTGTATTTCCCCTTATGAATGATCCAGACATAAGCTCAGAATGGGGTGTGGACTTCAGAGACGTTGAGGCGAGATGGTATCACCCTGATTGCCCTCACCTGGAATGTGTGTGTGTTGAGTGACTCAGTGAACTGGCCAAATTCTCAATGTCTATATAAGGACACAAGGTAACAGTGTTTATGTTAAGACGCTAATAAAAGCTAGCATGTAGGTGAATTTGCAGTACAGAACCTGTGAATGATGAGAATCATTGCATATGCAGCACTGGGGACCCCTGACACTGGAGCCTTAGACACTGCTTGCTCCAGATTCTACTGTGCAGTTTGACAGATAGAAGGAGGTTGAGTCTCTTCCTTCTTCGTGGACAAAAACAAAACAAAGATTAAAAATGTTTAAATATCTTAGGTTTCCTTTCAGGATAGTTAATAGTTGAAAATAACATGAGAGGCAAATGTTTTTACTGAGTTCCTTTGAAAGAAGAGAAATGAAGGTGAAAAATTTTAGCTGTTTAATATTATATGTGTGTGTGTGTGTGTGTGTGTTTGCATAAAGCTATCCTTGCTTCAAGGAAAAATTAAAATATATATAAACACAGTTTTCTGAGAGCGACATAAAGCACAAGGAATTACCAGGACACAGAAGAGGGTTTGAGGTGCAGCTCCTGGGCAGGAGGAGGAAAGAGAAGCTCTGAGGAGAATCCCCCCCAGGCCCCCCACCGCCCAACGCCTCTTCTGCACCTGCTCCAGGGCTCAGCTCTGAGTGAGTACTGCGCGCCCCCTGGTGGTCACGGGCCCCCATGTAGGGAGGTTTTTGTCTGGGCTCACACTGATTTCCCCTCACTGTGTCTTTTGCACAGTAGTATGTGGCCGTGTCCTCAGGTGTCACGCTGCTCACTGACAGAGAGACTTGGCTCTTGGAGTTGTCCTTGGTGATGCTGAGCCGGGATTTCAGGGCTGGGTTATAGTATGTGCTTCCACCACTGCTTATACCACCAACCCACTCCAGTGCCTTCCCCGGAGCCTGGCGGACCCAGCCTACAGCATAGCTGCTCAATGAGAATCCAGAGACCGTGCAGGTGAGGGAGAGGGTCTGTGAGGGCTTCACCAGGCTGGGGCCCGACTCCCGCAGCTGCACCTGGGACAGGACCCCTGTGGAGAGAGAGAAGCACGGTGACCCGTGGGCTCAGAGGCAGCTTCCCCACGTGCCCATGTCTGACCCAGAGACACTCACCTCTGGGGGCTGACAGCACAAAGAGGAGGGTCCACAGTGGGTTCATCTTGGAGCAGATGAGAGTCACCACTCCTGCAAGTCTCTTCAAGCCTCAGGAGGAGCCTGAATTTAAGGGAGCTGGTGCTGTGTTTCTACCCTGTGACCTGAGTGAGTATTTGCATACTGGAAGAACCTCTGTATAAAAAGCAGAAAGCAGTGAATAGAGGTCCTGTCTATGGGGCTCCCCCTGTGAGGGGGTGCTGACTGTGCCCTCAGAGAACTCAGCCCCTCTGGGGTCCCCCTCCCCAGACCAGGAAGACTGTTGAGGAATGAAATGATGAAGGAGGGCTGGTCAGGAAAAAAATGTTTTCAGGGAACAATGGCAGATTTGGGGAAGAGACTTTAATCCCACAAACGTGTTTACCTTTACTCAACAAATGCACACCACACATTCAGGTACCAGCCATTTGTTAGACACAAACTCTTATTTTTTATTTTCTTCTCTAATTAGCTGATGTTTACTTACTCCACATGCAAACATCAGAGAAAAATATACATGTAATAATCACACTGAATTCAAATGGAGTTGAGAACAATTTAATGTCTATCGGAATGACTAAAGCATTTATATTTCCCTTGGCTTTCTTGACTGTTTTTTCATCTGAACAGCTTAAATAGTCTCAAGAATCACTCTAGAGGTGGTTTGTTCAGAGTAATTAAACGCAGTATTAATTCTGTGGACAAAGTAGACATTTGTGTTGAGATGCTCGTCTTCCCAGCACAGCTGACTTGCCCAGTGGGCTGCATTTTCCTGTGCACAACTGAGTGTCTGCAGGAACTCGTGAAGCTCAGCATCTCCTCCCTGAGGGTGGACCCTGAGGACCCCAAGTCTACTGAGGACTGAGGACACACAGCTCCTGGGAGCTCCTTAGGGCTCCGCTCCCCCGTCTCCCTGTAGTCCCTGAGGCTGTGTCCTCACACCTGCATTTCTGTGTGTGAGGATGTAGACTGGGGCTGACGACAGTCACAGCATGTGTGGACTTTACAGCGGGTTTGCCCGGGGTGGGGAGAGCTGTCATCCGTGTCATCAGTGGTGTTATCCCTCCTGGAGCAAAAAAGACCAGTGTGTGTCCCCACTCTGATGGATGCCCTGTCCATGTGACCCTGGTCTTCCTGCCCTTAGATGTCACCCCTTCGGGTCTGGCGCAGGTCAGCTCTTCCTCGGCCCAAGAATCTCACTTGTGCACTGACTGAGTTAGAACCTACTGTCTATGAAAAGCCCTTCCCTGTCTGGCTTTGGCCACAGCAGTTCTGCACAAGCGTGTCTTCTGTGCCAGATCCACTTTCCCAAGCCCTGAATGTGCTCTGGGGAGAGGCCCCACCTCACTCTGCCTCACAGCTTGTGGGGTCACTTGTGCCCGATGCCATGCAGCATGGTCAAGACTCCTGAGCATGACCCTGGAACTGTGGTCTCTGGCATCCAGGTCACTGAGCTTCTAGGTGTGTCCTCATCCCTTGGCTTAACAGCTTTGTCCATCATCAAAGCCAGTGGAGTCTTGTGGTGCATCGCCTAACTGGCTTTCCTCTCTCTTGCACTTTCTCTGATTTTGTGATCCCACTGGACCACCTGTAAAACCCAAATATGCTTCTCATCTCACGGGAATGGAAGGCTGCAGACACATCCCCAAATCTACTGCCAGTTGGTTTCTATGGGTTTAGTTTATGACATCAGAAGTGGGATCCAGAGAATCCCCAACAACTCCTAAGCCATGAGCAATCACATGCTGGTACCTACTCTGACGTGTTGAGTTCAGGGCTCTCTGGATGAGTGTGGTATCCTAGCTTTGTGTGGAGTCTTTAGGGTTTTCTATCTACAGTATTCTGTAGATAATGAGAATTTTGCCTCTTGTGGTAAACAATCCACTTGCATTGTTGGGACCTGAGTTGACTCCCCGGGTGTGAGATTCTGTGGAGTAGGAAATGGCAATCCACTCAGGGATTCTTGCCTGGAAAGGACAAAGAAGACTGGTGCGCTACAGCCCAAGGGGCAACAAAGTGCCAGACACGACTGAGGGACTAACACACACTTATCTCTAAACTCTATGCCGGCCCAGCAGTTCTGAAACGAAAGCTGACAGTGATGCAGGCCTTCTTCAAGAAATGGAAGGAAACAATCCAACTTAGTACCTACAGAAATTAGAACACAGACACTACAAAGGCCCAGAGGCAGTTGGAGGAAGGAAATGACAAAAAAGTGCAGAAATTAACAATGTTGAAATGAACATACACACACACACAACAGCAAAAAAGATCAGTGAAATCAACAGCTGGCCGTGTCATTGTCATTGTTGTCATTTTGCAAAGAGAAACAAAACCATAAATCTGTAGCCAGTCTCCAAAGGAGGAAAAAGAATTTACTGGAATAAAACAAAAAATAGAAAAGACATAAAGCTAATACTACAGAGATACAGAAAATCATATGACATTATTACAAAGAGTTGTATGCCAACAAATTGGACAATCTAGAAGAAATGGACAAATTCCTAAACTATAAAACCTGCAGGACTGAATCAAGATGGAGGAGACAACATCAAGACACTGATCGTTTGTGTGAAAATTGAATTTCGTCAGAGTAATTTTAAAATCTTCCAAGGAGCAACAGTCTCGGAACAGAAAGTTTCTCTAGGGACTTCTATAAAACATATCTTTGATGAATTTAATGCAAAACTTCTCAAAGCCTATTAGCAAATCAAATTCAACAATGAAGAGAAAGGATCATGCACCATCCTCAATTGTCTTTTACATGAGGGTCACGGCAATGGTTCAAGATCCCAGAAGTGGGAAATAGGCTGGTGAAAGTGCTCAGCTTCAAATATGCACCACCTCCCACAAAAAGGAATGGAAAATAAGGGGGCAGATCAACAGGCCCAGAGGCTGGAAGAGGAGCCAAAGAAGATTATTCCCAGACCTTGGACTTAGCAGGGTTTGCATGCATGGATTTAAACACTGTCGGGGCCAGTGGGGCCTCCCTGGTGGCTCAGCAGTGAAGAATCTGCTTGCACTGAAAGAAATGCAGGAGACTTGGGTTCAGTCCCTGGGTCAGGAAGATCCCCTGGAGGAGGAAATACCAACCCACTCCAGTATTCTCGGCCTGGAGAACCCCATGGACAGAGGCGCTTGGCAGGCTATAGTCCATAGGGTGGCAAAGAGTCAGACACAACTGTAGCACTGAGCACTCGTGCACACTGGGACCAGGGGTCCTTTCTGACTTACGTTTATCCTTTTTACAGAATGAAACTCTTTGTAGCTGAGATACGCCTGTCTATGTGTTGTATTTTAGAACAAATCCTCATGCATAGCTGAGTTAGAGGACTAGATTTGGGACTTGGGGTTGATGGTATTTAGACCAACTTTGCTCTACAATCTTTATTATAATTGCCATTATACTTTAGTGTCAATTCTTAGGTGGACATTTGGGAGGTTTTCTGGGATTTGCTAAGTGTAATGGGCCTGTGGGAAGGATGTATTTGCAGGGCCGAAGGTGGACTGTGTTTGAATCATTCATTGAGTCTCTGAATGTCATCTCACATGGCATTAGGGAGATTGCAAAATGTGAATAATTGAGAGGTCTGCTTTTCCTGGATTATCGTGTGGCTCCAGTTGAAACCACAAATGTTTTCATCAGAGGGAAGCCAGGGCATCTGACCCTGGGGGAAGTGACCACTGATGGAAGGTGCTTTGCTGGGCTGTGCAGATGAAGGAAGTGGCTGAGAGCCAGGGATGCAGGCAGTGAAGCTCTAGACTGGACACTGCAAAGAAGCAGATTGTCCCTGACTTTATCCTTTCAGAGTGCAACAGGAGCTCAGGTGGGCTGGTCTGTGAGCATGCCTTTATTTCCCGCAGTCCTAGAGGCTGTAAGCCCCAGATCAGGACACCAGTGAGGCTGCTCTTCTGGTGAGGCCCCCTTCCTGGTTCACATCTGGCACCTTCCTGCTGGGTCCTTCCCTGGTGGACAGGGACAAATATGTTCTCTGGGGATTCTTAGAAAGACTCCAACCCAGATCATGAGGACTCTCCTCTCATGAACTAAGCATCTGCCAAAGACCCCGATTCTCACAGCATCCTCTTGGGTGCACATGACTTCCAAGCCTGAATTCTGGGGGCACAGATCATTCAGACCCTGAGAGCCTTGGGACTGTGGTCCTGTCGCATCTGGATTCCAATCCAGTGAAACTGATATCAGACTCTGAACTATGGACTGAAAGGGAATGTGTGTGTGTTGATTTGAGCCCCACACGTGTGGGAAGTTGGCACAATGATCAGCAGAGTGATATAAGCTAGAACGTGGGTTTCACATCCACCAGTGTCTCCCACATGGCTCCCACTTACTTGGTGACCACAAGCACTGCCCCTGGGGACAGGGCACTGCAGGCCGTGGTCCCTGGGAGGAACCATGTGCTGCCACAGACTGAGGGACCTGTGCACTCCTCGACCCTGACTCTATAACCCTGCTCGTGGCTGTCTGACCAGATGCTATGTGTGGGCTGCTTGGCAGAGACTGGGAAATAGAAATTCACCCTTGGGATTCCCCCAAGGACGATGGCACTTTTCAAACTAAAGAATGAGCCAGAGGACTTGCCAGGACACTCTACAGAATAAGAGTCCCATACTTGACATTAACCAAATATTTCCCGATAATGCCTCACCTAACATTCCCAAGAAGAATGAGGCTCTCAATACCCCTGCTAAAAAAGGAATAAAAATCCATAACCCATTGGAGAGAAATCTTTATCTTGCATCTTTCTTTGAGATCTTGCTCAAAAGCACCAGTGTCCCAGGAGAGCATGATCTGATCTCTCAGATTCCAGACTCTTGGTGATGAGAAGTCAGGAAAACCATCATTTTTCTCCTCTCCTCTCCCAGCACAGCACCCTGCCCCTCAGGATGTGGGTTTTCACAGTGTACCTCACACAGTAATAAACAGCCGTGTCCTCAGACTCAGACTGCTCTGCTCCATGTAGGCGGTGTTGGTGGGCGTGTGTGCAACCAAGATCACTCTGCTCTGGAACTTCTAGGTGTACCTTGTTCCACCATGTTGAGGGTCAGTCCATCCATCCGTTCAAGCCCTTGCTGAGGGGCCTGTCACACGCAGTGCATGTAGTCGGTGAAGGTGTATCCAGAAGCCTTGCAGGACACCTTCACTGAGGCCCCAGGCTTCCTCAGCTCAGCCCCCACTGCACCAGCTGCACCTGGGCGTGCACGCCTGTGGACAGGGGACAGAAGTGCATGAAGCCCCTTGACTGGACCCTGTCCCTTCCTTCACCGCAGCACTGGGGTGACCCTGACCTGGAGCCAAGGCCACCAGGAGGAGGACTCTCCAGCTCCAGCCCCTGGTGAGGCCTGTGCTCCCAGGACTGCTGTGCAGAGCCGGTGTTGCTCTGGGTGATGTTCTCAGGGCTCAGAATATCCATATTTAACCTAGGACACCTCAGGTCACCTGCATGTTCTAGAGGCTGAAAACTTTACACTCAATACACGGGCGATATTAGGAAGGAGCAGACTTATGATCCATGGCCACGCTCAGTGGGTGTGTGTCCGTGTCCTCATGCTGTTTCATGGCGTGTGTCCTGCCAGGTCCCTGACCCCTGTGTACACAGATCTCTTCCACTGAGGGACCCGCCCCAGAGGACACAGTCCCCATTGTGAACCAGCCTTTAGTGCCACAGAGACATCTTCACCTCTAATCAGTGTGTTTCCCCAAAGTCAGCCACCACTGGGTATTCACATACACACACACACCTCTCACAGAGACGCACCTGTCAGACAGACAGACAGACACACACACACCTGTCTCACATACACACACATAGCTGTCACACACACAATCAAAACTGTCACACACAAGCACTCACACCTGTCACACAGACATAGACACACACAGTCACATAAAACTGTCACACACACACAACTGTCATACACAAACATACCCATTCACACACACAGACACACCTGTTACACACACATACACCTGTTGCACACAAAGAGACCTCTCACACACCCAGACATGTCACACACATACAGACACACCTCTCCCACACATACACACCTGTCTCACACACACACACCTGTTATACACACACACACACCTGTTGCACACATACATGTTACATACACTCACCTTGGTCACACAGACATACAGGCACACATACACATGTCAAACACACCTGTCACACACACACCAGTCACATACACACCTGTTATACAAACACACACCTGTCACGCAGACATACAGAGATATATACTCACAAACACTTTCACGCTCACACATACAGACACAAAACCAATCACACACATTCACATGCTCAGAAGCACACATAAACACCCTCACACTTACATATACACACTCACATGCACACACATACACTCACTCACTCATATATATACACACACACAAACATGCATACTTACACACACTCACACACTCACATACACACTCACAGACATATAGACATGTACTTCTCGTGGCCTCACTGAGCTGTGCAATCCCAACAGTCCTGAATATTAAACGTCCTTGTCCAATCCTTGTCCCGCTAGTTACTGTTTTTACTGAAAAGAGAAGACTCCATCTCTGAGATTCACAGCCCCTCCCCACATGCTCCTGGACAGCAGCCTTGCACTGGGGTCCTGGGCACCCCCTGCCTGGGCTCACAGGGCAGTCCTAGCAGTGTTTCTGGTCTGGTATTAAGTGGCTGTGTTCCATCTTCAGAGTATTCTTCTAGAGACAGCATGTTCTTTTAATCCTCTCTAGAAAAAGCCTTTGGAGAAGGAAATGGCAACTCACTCCAGTGTTCTTGCCTGGAGAATCCCAGGGACGGGGGAGCCTGGTGGGCTGCCATCTCTGGGGTCACACAGATTCGGACACGACTGAAGCGACTTAGCAGCAGCAGCAGCAGCAGCAGCAAAAACAGCCTCAATAAACACATGCACTCTGTAGAGAGACCCCAAGGAAGGAGTTTGTGAGAACACCTGGACGTCGCCTCCCTGGGGCTGCAGGTGCACTGATGCAGTTGACACTCACAGTGAGTCCAGAGGCTCTCGAGGATGTGGGGTCCCTTGGCCTCGTGGAGCCCCCCATGGGCTAACATCCTGTCACAGGATAGCTGCATGCAGAAGCACGGGGCTCGATGCCCACTCCACCTACTGTTCACTCCTGGGCTCACCTGTTCTTGCAGCACATGGACCCTGCAGGGGCCCCACAGGAAGGTCCAGATGACCCCCTTGTCGGAAACCAGTGCAATCGCCCCTGACAACTCACAGCACAAACACCTGAGGGGATCCTAGTGCCGACACCTGTGAGAGGAGACACCTGAGACGCTGGGGGAAGATGAGGCAGAGCCCTTGTCAGCTGACTCAGGGGAGGCTGCCCTGAGGGAGTGCTCACCCAGGGAATGGGGTGGTGAGCATGCTCAGTCACCTCAGTCGTGTCTGACCCTTTGAGACCCCATGGACTGTAGCCCACCAGACTCCTCTGTCCATGGGATTCTCCAGGCAGGAACACTGGAGTGGGTTGCCACAACAGCACCCTGCAGAGAAGCTAGGTCAGCCGTGTGCATGTCCCCTGACAGGACATCTCTTCAGCAGGACGGCCTCGGGTTGCATCCATCCTCAGACTCCATCCTGCTTCTCACCGTCCCTCCTGACCACCTGCCTGAGGACTTCAGGACCTGAGGTCATTGGGGAGACAGACCCACTGCTGTGTCAGCCACGTGTTCTCCAGCAGGACCCTGTGACAAACCTGCTTCCCCCTGTTCTGAGTCTCTGATGGAACCTTCATGAATATTCCTGAGCACGTCAGATACCCAAGAGCAGGAGAGGGATACTGGCCATGTCGATCAGGCAGGACAGAGCGGGTCTGAGGCCAGTAGTGAGGGCTCCAAGCCTGGTATCCAGCCATGGGTACCAGAGCCTCAGTGCCCTGCCTCCTAGATGGCGTCTGGCTGTGGTCTCTGCACACTAGCTCCCCACCTCAAAGAGGCTGCATATCGTACCTCAGCCAGGTCCCTGGAGGTCCCATGTGGGTAGGGGCTACATGCATTGTTGAGGTTGAACACCCATTACTCAGGGGATCTGGGTCTGGACTCTGAGCGTCGCCAGGGTTTTCAGTATTGGCCCGTCTGCATAATACTCCCTCCTGGGCTGCAGTGCCCTGGTCCAGTCCCTTCTCTTAGCCATGAGATATGAAACCTCTGTAGGTCTGCAGTATACAAGAATTTCTGTTCATCTCCTAGGAGAAGCTCGGGGAAGAAATCTTCCATGGAGGGTCTGCCTGATTAACCCTCTGGTTAGGTGTTAACATTTCTCAGGGTTTGCCTTCCCCTCATTCATCAGGTGTCCTGAAGGGATAAATATGAACACTCACCTTGAAGATCTGGATGTTTCTGGAGTTATATTCCACAAACTATGGACTGCGACCCCAGGATCTCTCATCCTCACAGTGGTTATTGCTGGTCCTGCAGGAATTGGTAGTAATTACCCTGAGGGTGCTCCTCCTGAAGCTTCACTTCCATGGGCAGATCTCACCTGGACTGTGGATTGCCCACCTCTCTGGTTTTGTGCTGGGGGATTTCCTTACAATATTAGGACTCTGTTAGGTCCAGGGAAAGTTTTGGTGTTGAGAATTTCCTTGCTTTAATGATGGAGATGACAGTTTCCACACACTACCTCTTGATGCAGGAACCAGCAGGTACCAGCTGAGGTTGTCCTTGACCTGGGAGTCGAAGGAGAAATCGAATGTCACTAAGAGTCAGAGGAGCCTGGACAGACTTGACCAACATAGAGAGACAGGGATGAAGGACTCAGCGGGGCACTTATTTTAGGCTCAGATTCCAAAGCTCTTCCAAGTGGCTGGAATTCAGAAAGCACCATGGTGAGGAGATTGTTACGTCCTGGTGACCCAGTTCTAGTCAGAAGGCAGGACAAAGCGCCTCTCGGTGATTCCGGGTTCCTGAGGTAATTTCAGAGGAGCCGTCCCCCTTCTCCCAGCCCCTTTTCATGTCCCCGTGTGACCCGGGAATGCAGTCATCACGTCCGTAATGAGGGGTTCCCCTGGGGGAGGGGCTCACATGTGGGTGTGCCATGTGGAAGGTTGTTCATTCTCTCCAGGTACTTGAAATGCTGACTTCACCAAATCCGGGACCACCCACATCTGGGCTCCTCGTTTCATTGGCTTGTGATTTTTCTCATTGTTGGGCTTCCCCGATAGATCAGTTCAGGCTTCCCTGACAGCATGGTCCTTGGAAGAAAAGCTATGACCATCCTAGACAGCGCATTAAGAAGTGGAGACTTTGCTGGACAAATTCTGTCTGGTAAAGCTATGGACTTTCCAGTACTCATGTATGGATATGAGAGATGAACCATACAGAAAGCTGAGCGCTGAAGTACTGATGCTTTTGAACTGCTGTGTTGGAGAACACTGTTGAGAGTCCCTTGACTGCAAGAGGATCAAACCAGTCTATCCTAAAGGAAATCAGTCCTGAATATTCACTGGAAGGACTGATGCTGAAGCTGAAGCTCCAATACTTTGGCCACCTGATTTGAAGAACAGACTCATTGGAAAAGACCCTGATGCTGGGAAAGATTGAAGACAGGAAGAAAAGGGGATGCCAGAGGATGCAATGGTTGGATGGCATCATCGACTGGATGGACATAAGCTTGAGCAAGTTCTGGGAGTTGGAGATGGACAGGGAAGTCTGGCATGCTGCAGTCCACGGGGTTGGGAAGAGTCAGCCATTACTGAGTGACTGAACTCACAGCTCAATGGTAAAGAATCATCCTGCAATATAGGATTCGCTTCCTGGGACTGGAAGATCTGCTGGAGAAGGGATAGGCTACCCACTCCAGTATACTTGGGCTTCCCTTGTGGCTCAGCTGGTGAAGAACCTGCCTGCAGTTTGGGAGATCTGGGTTTGATCCCTGAGTTGGGAAGATGCCCTGGAGAAGGGAAATGCTACTCACTCCGGTATTCTTCCTTGGAGAATTCCATGGACCGTGTAATCCGTGGGGTCTCAGAGTTGGATACAACTGAGCAACTTTCACTTTCTCATTATTTACTCTGTTCACTTTGTGTGATTTCTGCTGAACGAGACTCACATAATGATCGCAAGATGGCGCTAGTGATAAGGAACCCGCCTACCAATAAGCAGATGTAAGAGACACAGGATCCATCCCTGGTCAGGAAGATGCCCTGGAGGAGGGCATGGCAACCCGCTCCAGTATTCTTGCCTGGAAAATTTCATGGACAGGGGAGCCTAATGGGCTACAGTCCCTTGTGTGGCAAAGAGGCTGACATGAATGGAGTGACTAGCATGCATGCATTAGAACAAAGTGATTTAAAATCACTAAGTTTCATGAACTAAAGGTAGTGTTTGTTCCATGAGACAGTCAGGAGGGATGGCTAAACACGAAGACGGTGTTCACAATGGCTTCTTTATTCATCAGGGAATATTCTGTATATTCCTTAGATGTATGGTGCTCTCTCGTTGAAAGACTTGTCCTCGTATAAACTTCTGGTGGCTCATAGCTTGACAAGAAAGCTGAGGATATCAAGTAGGAATTGTTTTTAAAGTAAAAGCTTCCCTTTAGTTTGTGTCCTCTATCTGCCGTAAAACCACCCAAAGGACAGAAGCTACTGCACCTACTAGAGCCTGTCAATTAGTGAAGGAAGGAACGCCCCTTGGTGGTGCTCAAAGAGCTGAAACCACACTCAGACCATTATTCATAGTTCTCTCCATGGGAATTCACTGGGACCCCACCCCAGGTTGATGTAGAAGGTAAGTCTGAGGACATCACAGACATAGATGCAGGAACACAGACAACACAAACTTTTCATCTTCCTGCATCTGTGTGTGGTGTCAGCAGACTCAGCTTCTATCTCAGGCTGGCGTGGAGGTCCCGCTGAGTCTCCATGGTGAGAACTATGGCTGATGCTGTGAGTGAGGTGTCAGTTCCGTTAGCACCACCAAGGGGGGTTCTTCCCTGGCCCTGGGTTTATACACCTCTGTTGTCTGAGTCCAGCTGCACTTACACTGCTGACCGCTGGCTAAGTCGTTTACTGGCCCTGCTGTGCTGAGCCCCACTGCTGAATCACACAGAGCCTCTCCTGTGGACTTAGCAAGCTTACACCAAATGTCCAGAGAACGGGCCTAAGTGACAATCGGAAGCAACCCTAAGAGACCGTGGCTTTCGTGCAGTGAGGATACGGTCCCCTATCCCAACCACCATTCTGCCTCAGAGGCTGAGGAGGTACCTAAGAGTCATGAATGCAGAGAAGTTCCCCAGAAAAACTGCTACAAGGAGAGGAAGCCTCCTGACAGGAGACCAGCTGTCAATCACCATCTGCACCTGCTCCTGCAACACACAACTGTCTGTCCCCAGCACCGCTGGAGGTCATGGAGCCCCCGGAGGGTGGCTGGTGTCTGGGCTCACACTGCCTTCCCCTCACTGTGTCTCTTGCACAGCAGTATACTGCCGTGTCCTTGGTCATCACAGAGCTTAGCTGCAGGGAGTACTGGTTACCAGTAACCACTGGTGATGGAGCAACCAGAGATGGCACAGGTGAGAGCTTCCGCAGTTCTGGACCCTGCTCCTGCAGCTGCACTGGGACAGACCAGCTAGGGACAAGGAGAATCAGTCCCTGTCAGTCACCTGCAGTCACAATCATCCCCACAGACCCGTGTCTGCACCCGAGACCCTCATCTTGGGGAGCTGTCACCAGGCAGAGGAGAAGACCCAAAGCCCCATTTTCTACCCAACAGCTCTGCATTCACTGAGACCTCCATCCTGTGTGAGCAGAGAGGGGTGAGCTCTCACAGCCCAGGGTGGATTTTACCCTGGAGCTTGAAGAGGAATTTACATTGAGGAGCTCTATTCCTGTGAATACAGAGAGGCTGTGGTCACACTCACCCTGGTCATCCCAGGATCCCCACGGGTGCCTTCTGATTTACATGGTTGGCGAGGAAGTGTGGGAAAGCAGTGTGTCTATCAGATGGCTTGGAACCAGATCCCAGGGCAAGTCCCCCTTTCTGAGCCCAGAGTCTCCATCTTGACGGCCCCCACCTCCTGCCCCTTGCCCATCTCAGCTCAGTCCCTCGTCCTCTCAGTCCTTGGGTCTTTCCTCAGGGCTGAGCCAGCACAGATCCTGCTTCCTTTCCCTATGCCAGTGACGGTCACTGTGATGGGAGAAAGGACAGACGGTGGTGTGCTCCATGTTGACCCCACGGACAAATCCACCTGAGGACCTCTGTATTTCCCCTTATGAATGATCCAGACATAAGCTCAGAATGGGGTGTGGACTTCAGAGACGTTGAGGCAAGATGGTATCACCCTGATTGCCCTCACCTGGTATGTGTGTTTTGAGTGACTCAGTGAACTGGCCAAATTCTCAATGTCTATATAAGGACACAAGGTAACAGTGTTTATGTTAAGACGCTAATAAAAGCCAGCATGTAGGTGAATTTGCAGTACAGAACCTGTGAATGATGAGAATAATTGCATATGCAGCACTGGGGACCCCTGACACTGGAGCCTTAGACACTGCTTGCTCCAGCTTCTACTGTGCAGTTTGACAGATAGAAGGAGGTTGAGTCTCTTCCTTCTTCATGGACAAAAACAAAACAAAGATTAAAAATGTTTAAATATCTTAGGTTTCCTTTCAGGATAGTTAATAGTTGAAAATAACATGAGAGGCAAATGTTTTTACTGAGTTCCTTTGAAAGAAGAGAAATGAAGGTGAAAATTTTAGCTGTTTAGTATTATATGTGTGTGTGTGTGTGTGTTTGCATAAAGCTATCCTTGCTTCAAGGAAAAATTAAAATATATATAAACACAGTTTTCTGAGAGCGGCATAAAGCACAAGGAATTACCAGGACACAGAAGAGGGTCTGAGGCGCAGCTCCTGGGCAGGAGGAGGAAAGAGAAGCTCTGAGGAGAATCCCCCCCAGGCCCCCCACCGCCCAACGCCTCTTCTGCACCTGCTCCAGGACTCAGCTCTGAGTGAGTACTGCGCGCCCCCTGGTGGTCACGGGCCCCCATGCAGGGAGGTTTTTGTCTGGGCTCACACTGATTTCCCCTCACTGTGTCTCTTGCACAGTAGTATGTGGCCGTGTCCTCAGGTGTCACGCTGCTCACTGACAGAGAGACTTGGCTCTTGGAGTTGTCCTTGGTGATGCTGAGCCGGGATTTCAGGGCTGGGTTAAAGCTTGTGCTTCCACCACTGCATATACCACCGAGCCACTCCAGCGCCTTCCCTGGAGCCTGGCGGACCCAGACTACACCATTGCTGCTCAATGAGAATCCAGAGACCGTGCAGGTGAGGGAGAGGGTCTGTGAGGGCTTCACCAGGCTGGGGCCCGACTCCCGCAGCTGCACCTGGGACAGGACCCCTGTGGAGAGAGAGAAGCACGGTGACCCGTGGGCTCAGATGCAGCTTCCCCACGTGCCCATGTCTGACCCAGAGACACTCACCTCTGGGGGCTGACAGCACAAAGAGGAGGGTCCACAGTGGGTTCATCTTCGAGCAGATGAGAGTCACCACTCCTGCAAGTCTCTTCAAGTCTCAGGAGGAGCCTGAATTTAAGGGAGCTGGTGCTGTGTTTCTACCCTGTGACTTGAGTGGATATTTGCATACAGGAGGGACCTCTGTATAAAAAGCAGAAAGCAGTGAATAGAGGTCCTGTCTATGGGGCTCCCCCTGTGAGGGGGTGCTGTCTGTGGCCTCAGACAACTCAGCCTCTCCTGGGGTCCCCCTCCCCACGACAAGAAGTCTCTTGAGGAATAAAATGTTGAAGGAGGGCTGGTCAGGAAAAAACATGCTTTCAGGGAACAATGGCAGATTTGGGGAAGAGACTTCAATCCAAAGAACATGTTTACCTTTACTCAACAAATGCACACCACACATTCAGGTACCAGCCATTTGTTAGACACAAACTCTTATTTTTTATTTTCTTCCCTAATTAGCTGATGTTTACTTACTCCACATGCAAACATCAGAGAAAATTATACATGTAATAATCATATTGAATTCAAATGGAGTTGAGTACAATTTAATGTCTATCGGAATTACTAAAGCATTTATATTTCCCTTGGCTTTCTTGACTGTTTTTTCATCTGAACAACTTAAATAGTCTCAAGAATCACTCTAGAGGTGGTTTGTTCAGAGTAATTAAACACAGTATTAATTCTGTGGACAAAGTAGACATTTGTGTTGAGATGCTCGTCTTCCCAGCACAGCTGACTTGCCCAGTGGGCTGCATTTTCCTGTGCACAACTGAGTGTCTGCAGGGACTCGTGAAGCTCAGCATCTCCTCCCTGAGGGTGGACCCTGAGGACCCCAAGTCTACTGAGGCCTGAGGACACACAGCTCCTGGGAGCTCCTTAGGGCTCCGCTCCCCCGTCTCCCTGTGTCCCTGTGGCTGTGTCCTCACACCTGCATTTCTGTGTGTGAGGATGTAGACTGGGGCTGACGACAGTCACAGCATGTGTGGACTTTACAGCGGGTTTGCCCGGGGTGGGGAGAGCTGTCATCAGTGTCATCAGTGGTGTTATCCCTCCTGGAGCAAAAAAGACCAGTGTGTGTCCCCACTCTGATGGATGCCCTGTCCATGGGACCCTGGTCTTCCTGCCCTTAGACGTCACCCCTTCGGGTCTGGTGCAGGTCAGCTCTTCCTCAGCACAGGGATCTCACTTGTGCACTGACTGAGTTAGAACCTACTGTCTATGCAAAGCCCTTCCCGGTCTGGCTTTGGCCACAGCAGTTCTGCACAAGCGTGTCTTCTGTGCCAGATCCAGTTTCCCAACCCCTGAATGTGCTCTGGGGAGAGGCCCCACCTCACTCTGCCTCACAGCTTGTGGGGTCACTTGTGCCCGATGCCATGCAGCATGGTCAAGACTCCTGAGCATGACCCTGGAACTGTGGCCTCTGGCATCCAGGCCACTGAGCTTCTAGGTGTGTCCTCATCCCTTGGCTTAACAGCTTTGTCCATCATCAAAGCCAGTGGAGTCTTGTGGTGCATCGCCTAACTGGCTTTCCTCTCTCTTGCACTTTCTCTGATTTTGTGATCCCACAGGACCACCTGTAAAACCCAAATATGCTTCTCATCTCACAGGAATGGAAGGCTGCAGACACATCCCCAAATCTACTGCCAGTTGGTTTCTATGGGTTTAGTTTATGACATCAGAAGTGGGATCCAGAGAATCCCCAACAACTCCTAAGCCATGAGCAATCAGATGCTGGTACCTACTCTGACCTGTTTGTTCAGGGCTCTCTGGATGAGTGTGGTCTCCTAGCTTTGTGTGGAGTCTTTAGGGTTTTCTGTCTACAGTGTTCTGTAGATAATGAGAATTTTGCCTCTTGTGGTAAACAATCCCCTTGCATTGTTGGGACCTGAGTTGACTCCCTGGGTGTGAGATTCTGTGGAGTAGGAAATGGCAACCCACTCAGGGATTCTTGCCTGGAAAGGACAAAGAAGACTGGTGTGCTACAGTCCAAGGGGCAACAAAGTGCCAGACACGACTGAGGGACTAACACACACTTATCTCTAAACTCTATGCCGGCCCAGCAGTTCTGAAACGAAAGCTGACAGTGATACAGGCCTTCTTCAAGAAATGGAAGGAAACAATCCAACTTATTACCTACAGAAATTAGAACACAGACACTACAAAGGCCCAGAGGCAGTTGGAGGAAGGAAATGACAAAATAGTGCAGAAATTAACAATGTTGAAATGAACATACACACACACACAACAGCAAAAAAGATCAGTGAAATCAACAGCTGGCCGTGTCATTGTCATTGTTGTCATTTTGCAAAGAGAAACAAAACCATAAATCTGTAGCCAGTCTCCAAAGGACGAAAAAGAATTTACTGGAATAAAATAAAAAATAGAAAAGACATAAAGCTAATACTACAGAGATACAGAAAATCATATGACATTATTACAAAGACTTGTATGCCAACAAATTGGACAATCTAGAAGAAATGGACAAATTCCTAAACTCTAAAACCTGCAGGACTGAATCAAGATGGAGGAGACAACATCAAGACACTGATCGTTTGTGTGAAAATTGAATTTCGTCAGAGTAATTTTAAAATCTTCCAAGGAGCAACAGTCTCGGAACAGAAAGTTTCTCTAGGGACTTCTATAAAACATATCTTTGATGAATTTAATGCAAAACTTCTCAAAGCCTATTAGCAAATCAAATTCAACAATGAAGAGAAAGGATCATGCACCATCCTCAATTGTCTTTTACATGAGGGTCATGGCAATGGTTCAAGATCCCAGAAGTGGGAAATAGGCTGGTGAAAGTGCTCAGCTTCAAATATGCACCACCTCCCACAAAAAGGAATGGAAAATAAGGGGGCAGATCAACAGGCCCAGACAGTGGAAGAGGAGCCAAAGAAAATTATTCCCAGACCTTGGACTTAGCAGGGTTTGCATGCATGGATTTAAACACTGTCGGGGCCAGTGGGGCCTCCCTGGTGGCTCAGCAGTGAAGAATCTGCTTGCGCTGAAAGAAATGCAGGAAAAAAAAGAAATGCAGGAGACTTGGGTTCAGTCCCTGGGTCGGGAAGATCCCCTGGAGGAGCAAATACCAACCTACTCCAGTATTCTGGGCCTGGAGAACCCCATGGACAGAGGGGCTTGGCATGCTATAATCCACAGGGTGGCAAAGAGTCAGACACAACTGTAGCACTGAGCACTCGTGCACACTGGGACCAGGGGTCCTTTCTGACTTACATTTATCCTTTTTACGGAATGAAACTTCTTGTAGCTGAGATACGCCTGTCTTCGTGTTGTATTTTAGAACACAGATCCTCATGCATAGCTGAGTTAGAGGACTAGATTTGGGACTTGGGGTTGATGGTATTTAGACCAACTTTGCTCTACAATCTTTATTATAAATCACATTATAGTTTAGTGTCAATTCTTAGGTGGACATTTTGGAGGTTTTCTGGGATTTGCTAAGTGTAATGGGCCTGTGGGAAGGAATATTTGCTGGGCTGAAGATGGACTGTGTTTGTCTGAATCATTCATTGAGTCTCTGAATGTCATCTCACATGGCATTAGGGACTTTGGAAAATGTGACTAATTGAGAGGTCTGCTTTTCCTGGATTATCGTGTGGCTCCAGTTGAAACCACAAATGTGTTCATCAGAGGGAGGCCAAGGGCATCTGACCCTGGGAGAAATGACCACTGTTGGAAAGTGCTTTGCTGGGCTGTGCAGATGAAGGAAGTGGCTGAGAGCCAGGGATACGGGCAGTGAAGCTCTAGAGTGGACACGGCAAAGAAGCAGTTTGTCCCTGACTTTATCCTTTCAGAGTGCACAACAGGAGCTCAGGTGGGCTGGTCTGTAAGCAAGACTTTATTTCCAAGAGTCCTAGAGGCTGTAAGCCCCAGGTCAGGACACCAGTGAGGCTGCCTTCTGGTGAGGCCCCCTTCCTGGTTCACATCTGGCACCTTCCTGCTGGGTCCTTACCTGGTGGACAGGGACTAGTATGTTCTCTGGGGATTCTTAGAAAGACTCCAACCCAAATCATGAGGACTCTCCTCTCATGAACAAAGCATCTGCCAAAGACCGTGATTCTAGCAGCATTCTCTGGGTGCACCGGACTTCCAAACCTGAATTCTGGGGGCACAGATGCATTCAGACCCTGAGAGCCTTGGGACTGTGTTCCTGTTGCATCTGGATTCCAATCCAGTGAAACTGATATCAGACTCTGAACTGTGGACTGAAAGGGAATGTGTGTGTGTTGGTTTGAATCCCACACGTGTGGGAACTTGGCACAATGAGCAGCAGAGTGATACAGGCTAGGACGTGGGTCTCACATCCACCAGTGTCTCCCACTTGGCTCCCACTTACTCGGTGACCACAAGCACTGCCCCGGGGACAATGCACTGCAGGCCGTGGTCCCTGGGAAGAACGATGTGCTGCCACAGACTGAGGGCACACACACACCTGTCACACACATACCTGTTACACACACATACACCTGTTACACACAAAGAGACCTGTCACACACCAGGACCTGTCACACACCAGAACCTGTCACACACATACAGACACACCTGTCACACACACACACAACTGTCTCACATACACACACCACCTGTAACACACACAACTGTTACAAACACACCCTCCCGTAACACACACATCTACAACACAGAAACACACACCTGTCACACACGCACACACACCTATAGCACACACACCTGTTACATACACACACCTTTGTTACACAGACATACAGGCACACATACACATGTCAAAGACACCTATCACACACACACACCAGTCACATACACACCTGTTATACAAACACACACCTGTCACACAGACATACAGAGATATATACTCACAAACACTTTCATGCTCACACATACAGACACAAACCCAATCACAAACATTCACACACTCAGATGCACACATACACACCATCACATTTACATACACACACTCACATGCACACACATATGCACCCGCACACTCACATGCACACTTACACACACTCACACACACACTCACAGACATATAGACGTGTACTTCTCATGGCCTCACCGAGCTGTGTATCCCAACAGGCCCCAATATTAAACGTCACCAGTCCTTGTCCTGCTAGTTATTGTTTTCAGTGAAAAGAGAAGACTCCGTCTCTGAGACTCCTGGCCCCTCTCCACATGCTCCTCGGCAGCAGCCCTGCACTGGGGTCCTGGGCACCCCCTGCCTGGGCTCACAGGGCAGTCCTAGCAGTGCTTCTGTTCTGGTATTAAGTGGCTCTGTTCCAGCTTCAGAGTATTCTTCTAGAGACAGCATGTTCTTTAATCATCTCTAGAAATAGCCTCAATAAGGCACACACTCTGTAGAGAGACCCCAAGGAAGGACTTTGTGAGAACACTTGGACGTCACCTCCCTGGGGCTGCAGGTGTACTGATGCAGTTGACACTCACAGTGAGTCCAGAGGCTCTCGAGGACGTGGGGTTCCTTGGCCTTCTGGAGCCCCCAGTGGGCTAACATCATGTCAAAGGATAGCTGCACGCAGAAGCACGGGGCTCGATGCCCACTCCACCTACCATTCACTCCTGGGCTCACCTGTTCTTGCAGCACCTGGACCCTGCAGGGGCCCCATAAGAAGGTCCAGATGAGCCCCCTTGTCGGAAACCAGTGCAATCGCCCCTGAAAACTCACAGGACAAACATCTGAGGGGCTCCTAGTGCCCACACCTGTGAGAGGAGACATCTGAGACATCAGAGGAAGAGGAGGCAGAGCCCTTGTCAGCTGACTCAGGAGAGGCTGCCCTGAGGGAGTGCTCACCCAGGGAATGGGGAGGTGAGCATGCTCAGTCACCTCAGTCGTGTCTGACTCTTTGAGACCCCACGGACTGTAGCCCACCAGACTCCTCTGTCCATAAGATTCTCTGGGCAGGAACACTGGAGAGGGTTGCCACAACAGCACCCTGCAGAGAAGCTAGGTCAGCCGTGTGCGTGTCCCCTGGCAAGACATCTCTTCAGCAGGACGGCCTCGGGTTGCATCCATCCTCAGACTCCATCCTGCTTCTCACCATATACTCCTGACCACCTGCCCGAGGACTTCAGGACCTGAGGTCACTGGGGAGACAGATCCACTGCTGTGTCAACCACGTGTCCTCCAGCAGGATCCTGTGACAAACCGGCTTCCCCCTGTTCTGAGTCTCTGATGGAACCTTCATAAATATTCCTGAGATCTTCAGATACCCAAGAGAAGGAGAGGGATACTGGCCATGTCGATCAGGCAGGAGAGAGCGGGTCTGAGGTCAGTAGTGAGGGCTCCAAGCCTGGTCTCCAGCCGTGGGTACCAGAGCCTCAGCGCCCTGCCTCCTAGATGGTGTCTAGCTGTGGTGTCTGCACACTAGCTCCCCTTCTCAAAGAGCCTGCATATCATAGCTCTGCCAGGTCCCTGGAGGTCACATGTGGGTAGGGGCTACATGCATTGTTGAGGTTGAATACCTATGATTCAGGGGATCTGGTCTGGGCTCTGAGCGTCACCGGGGTTTTCAGTATTGGCCTGTCCACGTAATACTCCCTCCTGGGCTACAGTGCCCTGATCCAGTCCCCTCATTTAGCCATGAGTTATGACCCCTCCGTAGGTCTGCAGTAGACAAGAATTTCTGTACACCTCTTAGGAGAAGCTGGGGGAAGAGCTCTTCCATGGAGGGTCTGCCTGATTAACCTTCTGGTTAGGTGTTAACATTTCTCAGGGTTTGCCTTTCCCTCGTTCGTCAGGTGTCCTGAAGGGATAAATATGAACACTCACCTTGAAGACCTGGATGTTTGTGGAATTATATCCCACAAACCATGGACTGTGACCCCCAGGATCTCTTACCCTCACGTGGTTATTGCTGGTCCTGCAGGAATTGGTGGTAATTACCCTGAAGGTGCTCCTCCTGAAGCTTCACTTCCATGGGCAGATCTCACCCGGACTGTGGATTGCCCACCTCTCTGGTTTTGTGCTGGGGGACTCCCCTGCAATGTTAGGACTCTGTTAGGTCCAGGGAAAGTTTTGGTATTGAGAATTTCCTTGTTTAATGATGGAGATGACAGTTTCCACACACACTACCTCTTGTTGCAGGAACCAGGAGGTTCCAGGTGAGGTTGTCCTTGACCTGGGAGGTGAAGGAGAAATCGAATGTCACTAAGAGTCAGAGGAGCCTGGACAGACTTGACCAACATAGAGAGACAGGGATGAAGGACTCAGCAGAGCACTTATTTTAGGCTCAGATTCCAAAGCTCTTCCAAGAGGCTGGAATTCAGAAAGCACCACGGTGACTAGATTGTTATGTCGCTGGTGACCCAGTTCTAGTCAGAAGGAAGGAAAAGTGCCTCTCTGTGATTCCGGGTTCCTGAGGTAATTTGAGAGGAGCTGTGCCCCTTCTCCCAGCCCCTTTCCATGTCCCCGTGTGACCAGGGAATGCAGTCATCACATCCGTACATGAGGGGGTTCCCTGGGTGAGGGGCTGACATGTGGGTGTGCCATGTGGAAGGTTGTTCATTTTCTCCAGGTACAGGAACTGATTTCACCAAATCTGGGGCCACCCGCATCTGGGCTTCCTTGTTTCATTGGCTTTTGATTTTCTCATTGTTTGGGATTCTGCGATTATCAGTTCAAGCTTTCCTGACAGCACGGGCCTTGGAAGAAAAGCTTTGACCAACCTAGACAGCTCATTAAAACGGGAAGACTTTATTTGCTGGCCAACTTCCGTCTTGTAAAGCTATGGATTTTCCAGTAGTCATGTATGGATACGAGAGTTGGAGCATAAAGAAAGCTGAGTGCTGAAGTATTGATGCTTTTGAACTGTGGTGTTGGAGAAGACTGTTGAGTCTTTGGCCTGCAAGGAGATCAAACCAGTCTATCCTAAAGGAGATCAGTCCTGAATATTCACTGGAAGGACTGATGCTGAAGCTGAAGCTCCAATACTTTGGCCACCTGATTTGAAGAACAGACTCATTGGAAAAGACCCTGATGCTGGGAAAGATTGAAGACTGGAGGAAAAGGCGATGCTAAAGGATGAGATGGTTGGATGGCATCATCGACTGGATGGACATAAGCTTGAGCAAGTTCTGGGAGTTGGAGATGGACAGGGAAGTTTGGCATGCTGCAGTCCATGCTGTTGGGAAGTGTCAGCCATTACTGAGCGACTGAACTCACAGCTCAATGGTAAAGAATCATCCTGCAATATAGGATTCGCTTCCTGGGACTGGAAGATCTGCTGGAGAAAGGAATAGGCTACCCACTCCAGTGTACTTGTGCTTCCCTTGTGGCTCAGCTGGTGAAGAATCTGCCTGCAGTTTGGGAGACCTGGGTTTGATCCCTGGGTTGGGAAGACCCCTGGAGAAGGGAAATGCTACTCACTCTGGTATTCTTCCTTCGAGAATTCCATGGACTCTATAGTCCGTGGGGTCGCAAAGATTTGGATACAACTGAGCAACTTTCACTTTCTCCTTGTTTACTCTGTTCACTTTGTGTGATTTCTGCTGAACGAGACTCACATAATGATCGCAAGATGGCGCTAGTGATAAGGAACCCGCCTACCAATAAGCAGATGTAAGAGACACAGGATCGATCCCCGGGTCAGGAATATGCCCTGGAGGAGGGCATGGCAATTTGCTCCAATATTCTTATTTGGAAAATTTCATGGACAGAGGAACCTAATGGGCTACAGTCCATTGGATGGTAAAGAGTCTGACATGAGTGGTGCGACCAGCATGCATATATTAGGACAAAAGTGTTTAAAATCACCATGTTCCATGAGCTAAAGGTAGTGTTTGTTCCATGAGATAGTCTGAAGGGATGGCTGAACACCAGGATGGTGCTCACAATGGCTTCTTTATTCATCAGGGAATATTCTGTATATTCCTTAGATGTATTGTACTCTCTCATTGAAAGACTTGTCCTCATATAAACTTCTGGTGGCTCATAGCTTGACAAGAAAGCTGAGGATATCAAGTAAGAATTGCTTTTCAAGTACAAGCTTCCCTTTAGTATGTGTCCTCTATGTGCCATAAAACCACCCAAATGACAGAAGCTACTGCACCTACTAGAGCCTGTCAATTAGTGAAGGGAGGAATGCCCCTCGGTGGTGCTCAAAGAGCTGACACCACACTCAGAGCATTATGCATAGTTCTTTCCATGGAAATTCAGTGGGACTCCCACCGCAGGTTGATGTAGAAGGTGAGTCTGAGGACACCACAGACGTAGATGCACGAACACAGACAACACAAACTTTTCATCTTCCTGCATCTGTGGTTGGTGTCAGCAGACTCAGCTTCTATCTCAGGCTGGCGTGGAGGTCCCGCTGGGTCTCCATGGAGAGAACTATGGCTGATGCAGTGAGTGAGGTGTCAGTTCAGTTAGCACCACCAAGGGGGGTTCTTCCCTGGTGCTGGGTTTATACACCTCTGTTGTCTGAGTCCAGCTGCACTTACACTGCTGACCGCTGGCTAGCTCGTTCACTGGCCCTGCTGTGCTGAGCCGCACTGCTGAGTCACACAGAGCCTCTCCTGTGGACTTAGCGAGCTTACACCAAATGTCCAGAGAACCAGCCTAAGAGACAAGAGGAAGCAACCCTAAGAGACTGTGCCTTTCGTGCAGTGAGGATACGGTCCCCTATCCCAACCACCATTCTGCCTCAGAGGCTGAGGAGGTACCTAAGAGTCATGAATGCAGAGAAGTTCCCCAGAAAAACTGCTACAAGGAGAGGAAGCCCCCTGAGAGGAGACCAGCTGTCAATCACCATCTGCACCTGCTCCTGCAACACACAACTGTGTGTCCCCAGCACCTGCTGGTGGTTATGGAGCACCCGGAGCGTGTGTGGTGTCTGGGCTCACACTGCCTTCCCCTCACTGTGTCTCTTGCACAGCAACACAGAGCTGTGTCCTCAGTGGTCACAGAGCTCAGCTGCAGGGAGAACTGATTGTTGGATGTCTCTGCAGATGGAGGTGTGGCTCTTGATGGAGGGGCTGTGGTAAGTGTCACCATTATAATATATGCTTCCCATCCACTCTAACCCCTTCCCTGGGGCCTGGTGGATCCAGCTCCCACCATAACCACGTGATGGAGTAACCAGAGACAGCACATGTGAGGGAGACGATCTGCGAGGGCTTCACCAGTTCTGGGCCCAACTCCTGCACCTTCACCTGGGACAGGACCCCCGGGGACAAGAAGATTCAAGCCCAGTCAGTCACCTGCTGTCACAATCACCCCCACAGATGCGTGCCTGACGCCTGACCTTCCCCTTGGGGAACTGCCACCAGGCAGAGGAGAAGACTGCAGAGTCTCATCTTCTACACAACAGCTTGGCCTTTACTGAGACCTTCATGCTCTGTGAGTAGAGAGTGGTGAGCTCCAACAGCCCAGGGGTGGATTTTACCCTGGAGCTTGAGGAGGAATTTGCATTGCGGAGCCCTTTTCCTGTGAATCCAGAGAGGCTGTGGTCACACTCACCCTAGTCATCCCAGGATCCCCGTGGGCGCCTTCTGAATTTACATGGTTGGCGAGCAAGGGTGGGAAAGCAGTGTGTCTATCAGATAGGTTGGAACCGGATCCCAGGGCAGGTCCCCCTTTCTGAGGCCAGAATCTCTACCCTGACGGCCCCCAACTCCCACTCCTTGCCCATCTCAGCTCAGCCCTTCATCGTCTCAGTCCTTGGGTCTTTCCTCAGGGCTGAGTCCAGCACAAATCCTGCTTCCTTGCCCTGTGCCAGTGACGGTCACTGTGATGATGGGTGATGGGAGCGAGGACTGATAGTGGTGGGCTCCATGTTGACCCCACGGATAAATCTTCATGAGGATCTCTGTATTTCCCCTTATGAATGATCCAGACATAAGCTCAGAATGGGGTGTGGACTTGAGAGACGTTGAGGCGAGATGGTATCACCCTGACTGCCCTCACCTGGAATCTGTGTGTGTTGAGTGATTCAGTGAACTGGCCAAATTCTCAATGTCTATATAAGGACACAAGGTAACAGTGTTTATGTTAAGACGCTAATAAAAGCTAGCATGTAGGTGAATTTGCAGTACAGAACCTGTGAATGATGAGAATCATTGCATATGCAGCACTGGGGACCCCTGACACTGGAGCCTTAGACACTGCTTGCTCCAGATTCTACTGTGCAGTTTGACAGATAGAAGGAGGTTGAGTCTTTTCCTTCTTCGTGGACAAAAACAAAACAAAGATTAAAATGTTTAAATATCTCAAGTTTCCTTTCAGGATAGTTAATAGTTTGAAAATAACATGAGAGTCAAGTGTTTTACTGAGTTCCTTTGAAAGAAGAGAATGAAGGTGAAAAATTTTAGCTGTTTAGTATTATATGTGTGTGTGTGTGTGTTTGCATAAAGCTATCCTGCTTCAAGGAAAAATTAAAATATATATAAACACACAGTTTTCTGAGAGCGACATAAACCACAGAAATGAAATACCAGGACACAGAAGAGGGTCTGAGGTGCAGCTCCTAGGCAGGAGGAGGAAAGAGAAGCTCTGAGGAGAATACCCCCAGGCCCCCCACCGCCCAACGCCTCTTCTGCACCTGCTCCAGGGCTCAGCTCTGTACTGAGTCCTGAGCGCCCCCTGGTGGTCACGGGCCCCTATGCAGGGAGGTTTTTGTCTGGGCTCACACTGACTTCCCCTCACTGTGTCCTTCGCACAGTAGTACACGGCCGAGTCCTCAGTTGTCACGCTGCTCACTGACACAGAGACTTGGCTCTTGGAGTTGTCCTTGGTGATGCTGAGCCGGGATTTCAGGGCTGGGTTATACCTTGTGTATCCATCATTATCTATACCACCAAGCTACTCCAGCGCCTTTCCTGGAGCCTGGCGGACCCAGCCTACAGCATTGTCGCTTAATGAGAATCCAGAGACCGTGCAGGTGAGGGACAGGGTCTGTGAGGGCTTCACCAGGCTGGGGCCCGACTCCTGCAGCTGCACCTGGGACAGGACCCCTGTGGAGAGAGAGAAGCACGGTGACCCGTGGGCTCAGAGGCAGCTTCCCCACGTGCCCATGTCTGACCCAGAGACACTCACCTCTGGGGGCTGACAGCACAAAGAGGAGGGTCCACAGTGGGTTCATCTTGGAGCAGATGAGAGTCACCACTCCCGCAAGTCTCTTCAAGCCTCAGGAGGAGGCTGAATTTAAGTGAGCTGGTGCTGTGTTTCTACCCTGTGACTTGAGTGGATATTTGCATACCGGGGGGACCTCCGTATAAAAAGCAGAAAGCAGTGAATAGAGGTCCTGTCTATGGGGCTCCCCCTGTGAGGGGGTGCTGACTGTTGCCCTCAAAGAACTCAGCCCCTGCTGGGGTCCCCTCCCCACGACAAGGAGTCTCTTGAGGAATAAAATGTTGAAGGAGGGCTGGTCAGGGAAAAAGGTGCTTTCAGGGAACAATGGCAGATTTGGGGAAGATACTTCAATCCTAAGACTGTGTTTACCTTTACTCAACAAATACACACCACGCATTAGGTACCAGCCATTTCTTAGACACCTACTCTTAATTTTTTTTCTTTTCTAATTAGCTGATGTTTACTTATTCCATATGCAAACATCAGAGAAAAATATACATGTAATAATCACATCGAATTCAAATGGAGTTGAGTACAATTTAATGTCTATCAGAATTCCTAAAGCATTTATATTTTCCTTTGCTTTCTTCACTATTTTTTCATCTTGCACAGCTTAAATAACCTCAAGAATCACTCTAGAGGTGGTTTGTGCATAGAAATTAAACACAGTATTAATTTTGTGGACAAAGTAGACATTTCTGCTGAGAATGCTCGTCTTCCCAGCACGGCTGACTTGCCCAGTGGGCTGCATTTTCCTGTGCATAACCGAGTGTCTGCAGGAACTCGTGAACCTCAGCATCTCTTCCCTGAGGGTGGACACTGAGGACCCCAAGTCTGCTGAGGACTGAGGACACACAGCTCCTGGGAGCTCCTTAGGGCTCACTCCCCCGCCTCCCTATGGCTCTGAGGCTGTGTCCTCACACCTGCATTTCTGTGTGTGAGGATGTAGACTGGGGCTGACGACAGTCACAGCATGTGTGGACTTTACAGCGGGTTGGCCCGGGGTGGGGAGAGCTGTCATCAGTGTCATCAGTGGTGTTATCCCTCCTGGAGCAAAAAAGACCAGTGTGTGTCCCCACTCTGATGGATGCCCTGTCCATGTGACCCTGGTTTCCTGCCCTGAGACATCACCCCTTCAGGTCTGGTGTAGGTCAGCTCTTCCTCGGCCCAAGGATCTCAACTGTACATTGACTGAGTTAGAACCTACTGCCTATGCAAAGCCCTTCCCGGTCTGGCTTTGGCCACAGCAGTTCTGCACGAGTGTGTCTTCTGTGCCAAATCCCGTTTCCCAACACCTGAATGTGCTCTGGGGAGAGGCCCCACCTCACTCCTGCCTCATAGCTTGTGGGGTCACTTGTGCCTGATGCTATGCAACATGGTCAAGACTCCTGAGGGTGACCCTGGAACTGTGGCCTCTGGCATCCAGGTCACTGAGCTAGGTGTGTCCTCATCCCTTTGCTCAACACTTTGTCCATCATCAAAGCCAGTGGAGTCTTGTGGTGCATTGCCTAACAGGCTTTCCTCTCTCCTGCACTTTCTCTGATCTTGTGATCCCACTGGACCACCTGTAAAACCCAAATATGCGTTTCATCCCACGAGACTGGAAGGCTGCAGACCACATCCCCCAATCCACTGCCAGTGGATTTCTTATGGCGTTTAGTTTATGGCATCAGAAGTGGGATCCAGAGAATCCCCAACAACTCCTAAGCCATGAGCAATCACATGCTGGTACCCACTCTGACCTGTTGAGTTCAGGGCTCTCTGGATGAGTGTGGTCTCGTAGCTTTGTGTGGAGTCTTTAGGGTTTTCTATCTACAGTGTTCTGTAGATAATGAGAATTTTGCCTCTTGTGGTAAAGAATCCACTTGCAATGTAGGAGACCTGGGTGATTCCCCGGGTGTGAGATTCCCTGGAATAGGAAAGGCAACCCACTCCAGGATTCTTGTCTAGAAAAAGGACAAAGAAGACTGGCACGCCACAGTTCATGGGTACACACCCACACTTTACACACACACTCCTGTCACACACACACACCTGTCACACAGACACCCAGACACACACAGTCACATACACAAACACACCTTCACAACACATACATACATACACCTGTTACACACACATACTTGTTATAACACAACTGTCACACACACACCCCTTTATACACACACCTTTTAGACACACACACTAACCTGTCACAGACACCTCTCTCACACACACACGTGTTACACACACACACCTGTCATACACAACACCTGTCATACAAAGACACACAGCTTGTTACACACACACACTCCTGTCACATAAAACATACCTGTCAACAGACATACAGACACACACATTCACACATAAACACAGCTGCCACACACACACAGACCTCACACACACACACCTGTCGCACACCCACATACTTGTTACACACACACCTGTCACACACACACCCCTTAACACACACAGAACACCTGTCAAACACACACCTGTCACAGACATTCACCCCTTCACACAAACATTTGTCACATACACACCTGTTTTACACATACACGCCTGTCACACACACACACCTGATACTCACACGCAGACCCCTTCACACACACAACACACCTGTCACACACACACACACACCTGTCACACTCACAACACACCTGTCACACACACACCTGTTACTCACGTGAAGACCACTTCATGCACTCAACACACCTGTCACACACTCACACTGGTCATGCACACACACACCTGTCACACACGCATAAACACCTGTCACACTCACACCGGTGATGCACACACACACCACCTGTCACACACACATACACACTGGTGTACACACACACCTGCTACCCACACACACTCTCCTGTCACACACACACACAGGTGTCACACAGACATACACACACACACAACAACACTTGTCACAATCACACACACCTGTTACAAACACACATACTTGTTACACACATCTGTCACACACACACCTGTAACTCACACACACCCCTTCAGACACTCACACCTGTCACACACAAAACACAGGTTTTACACACACACACACTTGTCACACACATACACTTGTCACACACACTCATACCTGTCTCTCATGCACACACACCAGTCACACATTAACACACACACCTGTCGCACAGATATACAGACTCACAGTGACATACACCTGTCACACACGTCAAACACACACACACACACACTTGTCACACACACACACATACCTGTCACAAGACATACAGACACAGAGTAACACAAACAGCTGTCATGCACACACACACCCCTTCACACACACAGACCTGTCATAAACACAGACACACCTGTACACACACACACACATCTGTCAAACAAACACACAGACACACACAAACAAACATCTGTCACACACACACACACTGTTACAGACCCACACACTCTTGTCACACATGCACCTGTCACACACAGACACATACTTGTTCCATATACACCTGTCACACACACCCCCTTCACACACACACACACACCCCTTCACACAGAGACACGTGTCACACTCACACACCTGTCACAGACACACACACCTGTCACACAGACATACAACACAGTCACATGCACAACTGTCACACCACACCGGTTACACACACCTGTCAGACACAACAGTTACACACTCACACTCGTGTCACACAAATTTAGAGACACAACTCACACACAACAACCTGTCACACACACATCTGTTACACATACACTTGTCTCACACACACACCTGTCACACACAACCCCTTGACACATACACCTTGACACACACACACCTGTCACATGCACATGTGTTACACACGTCACACACACCTGTCACACACACACCTGTCACACACACACCTGTCACGCACACACCTGTCACACACAGACACACACACACCTATCTCACATTCACACACCTCTCACACACACACACACACCTGTCACACAAGACCTTCCCACTCACACACAAATGCATACATACACACGAACACAAGCACACACATGCACACATTCACACTAACCAAGATACACACGTACATATACTCATACATATACACACTCATGCACACACTCACACACACAAACATGCACATATATCCACACTCACACATACTCAAACATATTCACACACTCATATAAACACTCACACACACACAAAGATGCACACACATCCACACTCGCATGCTCATATACACACACAGATTTACACACTCATACATGCACTCACACATGATCACACATCTCCTCAATACTGCTCATGGCCTCACGAAGCTCTGTATTCCCAAAGGCAAGAATATTAAACGCCACCTGTCCTTGACCTGCTAGATATTGTTTTCAGTGAAAAGAGAAGACTCCGTCTCTGAGACTCACAGCCCCTCCCCCACATGCTCCTGGGCAGCAGCCCTGCACTGGGGTCCTGGGCACCCCCTGCCTGGGCTCACAGGGCAGTCCTAGCAGTGTTTCTGGTCTGGTATTAAGGGGCTGTGTTCCATCTTCAGAGTATTCTTCTAGAGACAGCATGTTCTTTTAATCTTCTCTAGAAATAGCCTTTGGAGAAGGAAATGGCGACCCACTCCAGTGTTCTTGCCTGGAGAATCCCAGGGATGGGGTAGCCTGGTGGGCTGCCATCTCTGGGGTCTCACAGAGTCGACACGACTGAAGTGACTTAGCAGCACAGCAGCAGCAGCAGCAGCAGCAGCAGCAGCAGCAGAAAACAGCCTCAATAAACACATGCACCTTGTAGAGAGACCCCAAGGAAGGAGTTTGTGAGAACACCTGGACGTCGCCTCCCTGGGGCTGCAGGTGCACTGATTTCATCTGGACTTCCCTGGTGTCTCACTGGTAAAGAAGTCTCCTGCCAATGCAGGAGATGCTGGTTTGATCCTGAGTCAGGAAGCTCCCCTTGGGAAGGAAATGGCAACAGACTCCATTATTCTTGCCTGGGAAATCCCTGGCCAGTGGAACCTGGCAGGTGATACAGTCATGGGGTTTGTGAAGAGTTGGACACAACTTAGTGTCTAAACCACAACAAACAAGAATAAGAGTTTCATTGATGATGTCTGGCTGTTTGCTGACACGTCATCCAGTCCGTCCGAGCTTCTCCTTTTGAAGGCATCAGGGCAGGATCCCCACACACAGCCATGGGGCATTGGGGCAGGATTCCTACACGCGGCATGACCAGTTTTGCAGATGTCCGAAAGCTTGCCCCAAATCCACCAGGGCCCGGATTAGCCTGTGCAGATGATTACAACTCGGTAACCTCAACGCTTTCTTGAGGATTCACATTCTAATTAGATTCCTACTTCTGTCTCACTCAGTTTTGTGGCTAGAAAAGGAATGTTCTGGGTGCCGGCAGTGACTTTGTTGGCACGCTCTGCTAACCCTTGTGCTCTGGACCTGCTCGGTCCTCCCAGCCTGCAGTGTGTCCAGGGCAGAGGAGCAGAGCCTGCAGGGGGAGCAGGTGGTGCAGGGCAGGGAGAGCCCCTGAGGTGGGCAGAGACAGGGAACACTGCTGCAACACGGCTGGGTGGCTGGGCTGTCCATGAGCACTGCCCACTGGGGCAGTGGCCTCCAGCTTGAGGGTGTGTCGTGCCCTGCCCGAGGGGCAGGGCCGCTGGAGTGAATCCCATGGCTAGGCTTTGGCTCCACGGGCATGCCATGCTGGGGTGGGCGCACAGTCTCGGAGCTGCAGGTGGGGCAGGTGTGTCTGCTGCTGCAGGTGGAGGGAGGGGCTCAGGCTGCAGCAACAGAGTGGCAGGAGCTGGTGAAGACCCTGGCAGACTGAATGCTTGGTGTGGCCTGGGCAGCACGCCTGGTGCCCACATGTCACTCGCTGGGTCCTCACCAGGAATTCCCAGGGAACCCGTGGGAACTGTGACGATTAATACTCCACAGGCTTGGCACGGGCTGCAAAGGACCCAGCACACCGTCTCCTGCCAGCTGCTGGTGGGGCCAGATCTCCATGCAAGAACGGAGGCTGTGATGAGAAGACGGTGCTGGGGGTGGGTGGGCAGGGTTGGTTCTGGGGTGGGGAAGGGCTCTGGCTTCTGGGGAGGATGGCGCAGAGGCACGGAGTCCAGGGCAGGTCTGCAGTGAGCTCAGGCTGAGTGGACGACGCGCACTGTGCTGCGGGGTCTGGATGGAGGACTCGCCAGGCCCTGCATTCTGGGGCTGATATTGCGCCTTTGAGGACAACAGGAGCTCCTGGCCACTGCTCCAGGCTTCCCGTGGGCACCTGCACGGGCTCCAGGCAGAGGGCACGTCTCCCCTCATCCTCTCCAGGTCACCTCTGGAGCCCCAGGTGGCCAGTAGGGTCCCTGGAGCCGAACGCCCCCGGCATGTGCCCTCGTGGGGCTGCAGCTGTGCTGGGCAGCTGTGGCTGCTTGCTGAGGCCCTCACCAGTGTCCAGGCCTACCAGCTAGGCCGGGGCTGGGTGTTGCGGCCTGTCCTGGGGGCTCCATGCAGGTGGGTTTCCTTCTGAGGCTGCTAGCAGCACCCGGCCCACAGGGACTGCAGTGCTGTCCCCTGTAGGGGGGCCAGCTGGCGTCTATGAGCAAGGACAGCTGAGGGCAGGAGGCGGTGCTGAGGCAGGAAGGCGTGGCTCTGGGGAGTGGTGGGAGGCCTCAGTTCAGTCAGTTCACGTGCTCAGTCGTGTCCGACTCTGCCACCCCATGGACTGCAGCACGTCAGGCTTCCCTGTCCATCACCATCTCCCGGAGCTTGCTCAAACTCATGTCCATCGAGTCGGTGATGCCATCCAACCATCTCATCCTCTGTTGTCCTTGATCCTCCTGCCTTCGATCTTTCCCAGCATCAGGGTCTTTTCCAGGAGTCAGTTCTTCACATCAGGTGGTCAAAGTATTGGAGCTTCAGCTGGGGCATCAGTCCTTCCAATGAATATTCAGGACTGATTTCTTTTAGGTGGACTGGTAAGATATCCTTGCTGTCCAAGAGACTCTCCAGAGTCTTCTCCAACAGGGAGGCACTGAGGCAGGGCCGGTCAGGAAGATGTGGCTCTGGGGGTGGTGGGAGGCCTAGGGAGCATCTCCTTCTGGGTGGGCCCAACCTTCCGCCGACGAGCTCCCTCCCAGCCCGTCCAGGTTCCTGGGCTCACTCACCATCACCGCCATCAGCCCCACTCTTTGATACCTGCTGCTTGGTCCAGGTTTCCTTGGTTCTTCCCCGGAGACAGGGGAAGGTATCTTCTATTTTAGACTCTATTTCTGTGCTTTCAGTTTCTGAATTGACTAATACCAAATGGTGTTTTTTCCCCTGGGCTGCTTCAGGTCAAGAAACATGATGAGACTGCTCTGTGTCCTCTCCCCTCCTCCTCCCAAAGCCCTGGATGGAACCGGAGCCACTAACTGTGCTCAGTGGGCCTTTGCAATGGCTAACCCACAGCAGCCCGCTTTCCCCAGCTTCTTCTCTGACATGAGGGAAGAACCGCTGGAAGGAGAAGAACCTTGTCTCTCAAGGGCTCTGGGGAAGAGAGGCCTTTCACCACGGGGTGCTGTCTGGTCCACCTTGCTTCCTCAGGTACGGGAGGGAGCAGGTGGGCCAAAGGAGGCTTTGTCAAGGTCCTGACCAGGTGCCCCCAGTGTTGAAAGCACCTAACCCAGGCTCTCTGCCAGCCCTGACCAGGAGAAGGGGGAACACTCCTGTCCCTGGACAGGGTGTGGGGCACCTCTTCCACCTGCACTGGGCTCTGCAGGCAGGGGTCGGTGGGAGGGAGGAGGACCCTGGGCGGTTGGGAGGGTCTTCACACAAGAGTGCTGGCAGTGCGTCTCCCAGCAGACCCAGTGGTCCCTGGGCTCCCCACAAACTGGAGCCATTGTGGGGCCAGGAGAGTGTTTCCAGAACTTCCATCTCTGAGTTTTAGAACCCCGTTTGAGTTTGAGGACTTTAAAGCCTTACCCAAGAATTGTGGAAAAAAGAGGAGAGCCCACCTAGATTCTAGCGCTGGGTCTGCAGAGCCTGGAGGCCATGGGCACCAGGCTGGCCTCCCAGGGGGTGTCCTCATGGGGGCCAGACACACCCAGCACTTGAGCACACTCACTCTTGCACACACGCGCATGATGTTCACCTCAAAAAAAGCCAGAGGTCACCCAAGGGTGAGAAATGGCTGTCTGGGCCTCTGCTCTGTCCTGAGGCTGGACGTGGAAGGCTCCCACCCTGCCAGCTGCCAGAGGACAGTGGGGCTGCCACGTGTGGCAGATCATTCCATTAGCCCCCGACCTGCGCGAGTAGTCCTCGACTGGGAGTAGCCCTTGAATACCCTGAATCCAGTTTGGGTTTGGCAAAAGAGAAGCTACCTAGGAGATGAGGAAAACACTCAGTGTTCAAGATCACTGATTTGGAGAAACCCCCAATAAAGTTTCCCCTAAAGGGGTTGTTAACACCGGGACCAGCAACTTTGGGTCAAGACCCAGTTGCTGACTCAGGTCTCTCCTGACCAGTCTCCGGCTCAGTTTGGGCTCTTAGGAATACAAAATATTAGAGGACACCTATGTATGCTTTTCAAGATTTATTTCAGAGTTCTGATCAGCAGCCTATCGAAGAGACCTGGTGTGAGAATGCTGACCCTCCTGATACCTGGCCCCACCCCTGTCTGCCGCAGACTTCAGCTTTGCTGTCTATCACTGACTCCTTCTCAGAAGTTCCTCCTACCTTCCCTGCAGTTGTGCAGGGGTCAGGAGGCTGGTTTACACAGGATGCACTGTCTCTTCCTTAATTTTGCTGGTATGGATAGTTTTTACATTTGTGGCCACACCAAAGAGACTGCAGCTATAAGGGCATACAGGTGACCGAACACCAGTCTCACATAGACTAAAATTGTTTCGTCATATGGTACCGATCGAAACAGTCTTGGAGGGGGTCCGCTGTCTTCACTCCCTCCATAACCCGTGTTTTGGGCAAAACGGCGGTGCCCAGCCCAGGTGGCAATGGCAGTTGTCTTCACTGTTGCAAACTCCTCTGGAGTTGCATTTCTGAGGGAAACAGGTATGCTCC
>NW_020867132.1:0-45357 GCF_003369695.1 Bos indicus x Bos taurus
AGAAAAGACATAAAGCTAATACCTCAGAGATACAGAAAACATATGAGATTATTACAAAGAGTTGTATGCCAACAAATTGGACAATCTAGAAGAAATGGACAAATTCCTAAACTATAAACCTGCAGGACCTGAATCAAGATGGAGGAGACAACATGGAGAGAAGATCGTCGTGTGAAAATTGAATTTCGTCAGAGTAATTTTAAAATCTTCCAGGGAGCAACAGTCTCAGAACAGAAAGTTTCTCTAGGGACTTTTATAAAATACCTTTGATGAATTTAATGCAAAACTTCTCAAATCTATGAGCAAATCAAATTCAACAATGAATAGAAAGGATCATGCACCATCTCAAATTGTCTTTTCCTTGAAGGTCACAGCAATGGTTCAAGATCCAAGCAGCAGGAAATAGCTGGTGAAAGTGCTCAGCTTCAATATGCACCACCTCCCACAAAAAGGAGTGGAAAGTAAGGGGCAGATCAACAGGCCCAGAGGCTGGAAGAGGAGCCAAAGAAGATTATTCCCAGACTTTGGACTTGGTAGGGTTTGCATGGATGGATTTAAACACTGTCGGGGCCAGTGGGGCCTCCCTGGAGGCTCAGCAGTGAAGAATCTGCTTGCACTGAAAGAAATGCAGGAGACTTGGGTTCAGTCCCTGGGTCGGAAGATCCCCTGGAGGAGGAAATACCAACCCACTCCAGTATTCTCGGCCTGGAGAACCCCATGGACAGAGGCGCTTGGCAGGCTATAATCCATAGGGTGGCAAAGAGTCAGACACAACTGTAGCACTGAGCACTCGTGCACACTGGGACCAGGGAGTCCTTTCTGACTTACATTTATCCTTTTACGGAATGAAACTCCTTGTAGCTGAGATATGCCTGTCTACGTGTTGTATTTTAGAACAAAATCCTCACGCATAGCTGAGTTAGAGGACTAGATTTGGGACTTGGGTTGATGGTATTTAGACCCGACTTTGCTCTACAATCTTTATTATAATTGCCATTATAATTTAGTGTCAATTCTTAGGTTGGACATTTGGGAGGTTTTCTGGGATTTGCTAAGTGTAATGGGCCTGTGGGAAGGATGTATTTGCAGGGCTGAAGGTGGACTGTGTTTGTGAATCATTCATTGAGTCTCTGAATGTCATCTCACATGGCATTGGGGATTTTGGAAATGTGACTGATTGAGAGGTCTGCTTTTCCTGGATTATCATGTGGCCCAGTTGAAACCACAAATGTGTTCATCAGAGGGAGGCCAAGGGCATCTGACCCTGGGAGAAGTGACCACTGATGGAAGGTGCTTTGCTGGGCTGTGCAGATGAAGGAAGTGGCTGAGAGCCAGGGATGCAGGCAGTGAAGCTCTAGACTGGACACGGCAAAGAAGCAGATTGTCCCTGACTTTATCCTTTCAGAGTGCAACAGGAGCTCAGGTGGGCTGGTCTGTGAGCATGCCTTTATTTTCCCATAGTCCTAGAGGCTGTAAGCCCCAGATCAGGACACCAGTGAGGCTGCTCTTCTGGTGAGGCCTCCTTCCTGGTTCACATCTGGCACCTTCCTGCTGGGTTCCTTCCCCTGGTGGACAGGGACAATATGTTCTCTGGGGATTCTTAGAAAGATCTCCAACCCAGATCATGAGGACTCTCCTCTCATGAACTAAGCATCTGCCAAAGACCCCGATTCTCACAGCATCTCTTGGGTGCACAGGACTTCCAAACCTGAATTCTGGGGGCACAGATCATTCAGACCCTGAGAGCCTTGGGACTGTGGTCCTGTCGCATCTGGATTCCAATCCAGTGAAACTGATATCAGACTCTGAACTATGGACTGAAAGGGAATGTGTGTGTGTTGATTTGAGCCCACACGTGTGGGAGTTGGCACAATGATCAGCAGAGTGATATAAGGCTAGAACGTGGGTTCACATCCACCAGTGTCTCCCACATGGCTCCCACTTACTTGGTGACCACAAGCACTGCCCCTGGGAACAGGGCACTGCAGGCCGTGGTCCCTGGGAAGAACCATGTGCTGCCACAGACTGAGGGACTGTGCACTCCTCGACCATGACTCTATAACCCTGCTTGTGGCTGTCTGACCAGATGCCATGTGTGGGCTGCTTGGCAGAGACTGGGAAATAGAAATTCACCCTTGGGATCCCCCAAGGACGATGGCACTTTTCAAACTAAAGAATGAGCCAGAGGACTTGCCAGGACACTCTACAGAATAAGAACCCCATACTTGACATTAACCAAGTATTCCCAGATAATGCCTCACCTAACATTCCCAAGAAGAATGAGGCTCTCAATATCCCTGCTAAAAAAGGAATAAAAATCCATAACCCATTGGAGAGAAATCTTTATCTTGCATCTTTCTTTGAGATCTTGCTCAAGCACCCAGTGTCCCAGGAGAGCATGATCTGATCTCTCAGATTCCAGAGTCTTGGTGATGAGAAGTCAGGAAAACCATCATTTTTCTCCTCTCCTCTCCCAGCACCAGCACCACCCTGCCCCTCAGGATGTGGGTTTTCACAGTGTACCTCACACAGTAATAAACAGCCGTGTCCTCAGACCTCAGACTGCTCTGCTCCATTAGGCTGTGTTGGTGGACGTGTCTGCAACCAAGATGACTCTGCCTGGAACTTCTAGGTGTACCTAGTTCCACCATGTTGAGGGTGTCCATCCATCCGTTCATGCCCTTGTCCCCTTGCTGAGGGGCCTGTCACACGCAGTGCATGTAGTCGGTGAAGGTGTATCCAGAAGCCTTGCAGGACACCTTCACTGAGGCCCCAGGCTTCCTCAGCTCAGCCCCAACAGCACCCAGCTGCACCTGGGCGTGCACCCCTGTGGACAGGGGACAGAAGTGCATGAAGCCCCTTGACTGGACCCTGTCCCTTCCTTCACCGCAGCACTGGGGTGACCCTGACCTGGAGCCAAGGCCACCAGGAGGAGGACTCTCCAGCTCCAGCCCCTGGTGAGGCCTGTGCTCCCAGGACTGCTGTGCAGAGCTGGTGTTGCTCTGGGTGATGTTCTCAGGGCTCAGAATATCCATATTTAACCTAGGACACCTCAGGTCACCTGCATGTTCTAGAGGCTGAAACTTTACACTCAAACATGGGTGATATTAGGAAGGAGCAGACATATGATCCATGGCCACGCTCAGTGGTGTGTGCCCGTGTCCTCATGCTGTTTCTGGCGTGTGTCCTGCCAGGTCCCTGGCTCCTGTGTACACAGAGCTCTTCCACTGAGGGACCCTCCCCAGAGGACACAGTCCCCATTGTGAACCAGCCTTTAGTGCCACAGAGACATCTTCACCTCGAATCAGTGTGTTTCCCCAAAGTCAGCCACCACTGGGTATTCACAGACACACACACACCTCTCACACAGACGCCCGTCAGACAGACAGACACACAACACACACACCTGTCTCACATCACACACATAGCTGTCCCACACACAATAAAACTGTCACACACAAGCACTACACCTGTCACACAGACATACAGACACACACAGTCCACATAAAACTGTCACACACACACAACTGTCATACACAAACATACCATTCACACACACAGACACACCTGTACACAACACATACACCTGTTGCACACAAAGAGACCTGTCCACACACCACCCAGACATGTCACAACACATACAGACACACCTCTCCACCAATACACACTCTGTCACACAACACACATCTGTTATACACACACACACACCTGTTGCACACATACATGTTACATACACACACCTTGGTCACACAGACATACAGGCACACATACACATGTCAAACACACCTATCACACACACACCAGTCACATACACACCTGTTATACAAACACACACCTGTCACACAGACATACAGAGATATATACTCACAAACACTTTCACGCTCACACATACAGACACAAAACCAATCACACACATTCACACTGATCAGATGCACACATAAACACCCTCACACTTACATATACACACTCACATGCACACACATACACTCACTCACTCATATATATACACACACACAACACATGCAACTTACACACACTCACACACTCACATACACACTCAGACATATAGACATGTACTTCTCGTGGCCTCACTGAGCTGTGCAATCCCAACAGTCCTGAATATTAAACGTCCTGTCCAATCCTTGTCCGCTAGTTATTGTTTTTACTGAAAAGAGAAGACTCCATCTCTGAGACTCCCCGGCCGCTCCTCACATGCTCCTGGGCAGCAGCCCTGCCCTGGTGTCCTGGGCACCCCTGCCTGGGCTCACAGGGCAGTCCTAGCAGTGTTTCTGGTCTGGTATTAAGTGGCTGTGTTCCATCTTCAGAGTATTCTTCTAGAGACAGCTGTTCTTTAATCTTCTCTAGAAAAAGCCTTTGGAGAAGGAATGGCAACTCACTCCAGTGTTCTTGCCTGGAGAATCCCAGGGACGGGGAGCCTGGTGGGCTGCCATCTCTGGGGTCACACAGATTTGGACACGATGAAGCGACTTAGCAGCAGCAGCAGCAGCAGCAGCAGCAGCAAAAACAGCCTCAAAAACACATGCACTCTGTAGAGAGACCCCAAGGAAGGAGTTTGTGAGAACACCTGGACGTCGCCTCCCTGGGGCTGCAGGTGCACTGATGCAGTTGAAACTCACAGTGAGTCCAGAGGCTCTCGAGGATGTGGGGTCCCTTGGCCTCCTGGAGCCCCCATGGGCTAACATCATGTCACAGGATAGCTGCAAGCAGAAGCACGGGGCTCGATGCCCACTCCACCTACTGTTCACTCCTGGGCTCACCTGTTCTTGCAGCACCTGGACCCTGCAGGGGCCCCACAGGAAGGTCCAGATGACCCCCTTGTCGGAAACCAGTGCAGTCGCCCCAGACAACTCACAGCACAAACACCTGAGGGGCTCCTAGTGCCCACACCTGTGAGAGGAGACACTTGAGACGTCGGGGGAAGACGAGGCAGAGCCCTTGTCAGCTGACTCAGGGAGGCTGCCCCCAGGGAGTGCTCACCCAGGGAATGGGGTGGTCAGCATGCTCAGTCACCTCAGTCGTGTCTGACCCTTTGAGACCCCATGGACTGTAGCCCACCAGACTCCTCTGTCCATGGGATTCTCCAGGCAGGAACACTGGAGTGGGTTGCCACAACAGCACCCTGCAGAGAAGCTAGGTCAGCCGTGTGCATGTCCCCTGGCAGGAACATCTCTTCAGCAGGACGGCCTCGGGTTGCATCCATCCTCAGACTCCATCCTGCTTCTCACCGTCCCTCCTGACCACCTGCCTGAGGACTTCAGGACCTGAGGTCATTGGGGAGACAGACCCACTGCTGTGTCAGCCTGTGTTCTCCAGCAGGACCCTGTGACAAACCTGCTTCCCCTGTTCTGAGTCTCTGATGGAACCTTCATGAATATTCCTGAGCACGTCAGATATCCAAGAGCAGGAGAGGGATACTGGCCATGTCGATCAGGCAGGAGAGAGCGGGTCTGAGGCCAGTAGTGAGGGCTCCAAGCCTGGTATCCAGCCATGGGTACCAGAGCCTCAGTGCCCTGCCTCCTAGATGGCGTCTGGCTGTGGTCTCTGCACACTAGCTCCCCACCTCAAAGAGGCTGCATATCGTACCTCAGCCACTTCCCTGGAGGTCCCATGTGGGTAGGGGCTACATGCATTGTTGAGGTTGAACACCCATTACTCAGGGGATCTGGGTCTGGACTCTGGAGCATCGCCAGGGTTTTCAGTATTGGCCCGTCTGCATAATACTCCCTCCTGGGCTGCAGTGCCCTGGTCCAGTCCCTTCTCTTAGCCATGAGATATGAAACCTCTGTAGGTCCGCAGTAGACAAGAATTTCTGTTCACCTCCTTGGAGAAGCTGGGGGAAGAGCTCTTCCATGAGGGTCTGCATGATGAACCTTCTGGGTAGGTGTTAGCATTTTTCAGCGTTGCCTTCCCCTCGTCCGTCAGGTGTCCTGAAGGGATAAATATGAACACTCACCTTGAAGATCTGGATGTTTCTGGAGTTATATTCCACAAACCATGGACTGCGACCCCAGGATCTCTCATCCTCACAGTGGTTATTGCTGGTCCTGCAGGAATTGGTAGTAATTACCCTGAGGTGCTCCTCCTGAAGCTTTCACTTCCATGGGCACGTCTCACCAGGACTGTGGATTGCCCACCTCTCTGGTTTTGTGCTGGGGGATTCCCTTACAATCTGAGGACTCTGTTAGGTCCAGGGAAGTTTTGGTGTTGAGAATTTCCTTGCTTTAATATGGAGAATCATGGTTTCCACACACACTACCTCTTGATGCAGGAACCAGCAGGTACAGCTGAGGTTGTCCTTGACCTGGGTGCGAAGGAGAAATCGAATGTCACTAAGAGTCAGAGGAGCCTGGACAGACTTGACCAACATACAGAGACAGGGATGAAGGACTCAGCAGGGCATTTATCTTAGGATCAGATTCCAAAGCTCTTCCAAGAGGCTGGAATTCAGAAAGCACCATGGTGAGGAGATTGTTACGTCCTGGTGACCCAGTTCTAGTCAGAAGGCAGGACAAAGCGCCTCTTCGGTGATTCCGGGTTCCTGAGGTAATTTCAGAGGAGCCGTCCCCCTTCTCCCAGCCCCTTTTCATGTCCCCGTGTGACCAGGGAATGCAGTCATCACGTCCGTAATGAGGGGTTCCCCTGGGGGAGGGGCTTACATGTGGGTGTGCCATGTGGAAGGTTGTTCATTCTCTCCAGGTACTTGAACTGCTGACTTCACCAAATCCGGGACCACCCACATCTGGGCTCCTCGTCTCATTGGGCTTGTGATTTTTCTCATTGTTGGGCTTCCCCGATAGATCAGTTCAAGCTTCCCTGACAGCATGGTCCTTGGAAGAAAAGCTATGACCATCCTAGACAGCGCATTAAGAAGTGGAGACTTTGCTGGACAAATTCCGTCTGGTAAAGCTATGGATTTCCAGTACTCATGTCTGGATATGAGAGATGAACCATACAGAAAGCTGAGCGCTGAAAGTACTGATGCTTTTGACCTGCTGTGTTGGAGAACACTGTTGAGAGTCCCTTGACTGCAAGAGGATCAAACCAGTCTATCCTAAAGGAAAATCAGTCCTGAATATTCACTGGAAGGACTGATGCTGAAGCTGAAGCTCCAATACTTTGGCCACCTGATTTGAAGAACAGACTCATTGGAAAAGACCCTGATGCTGGGAAAGATTGAAGACAGGAGGAAAAGGGGATGCCAGAGGATGCGATGGTTGGATGGCATCATCGACTGGATGGACATAAGCTTGAGCAAGTTCTGGGAGTTGGAGATGGACAGGGAAGTCTGGCATGCTGCAGTCCACGGGGTTGGGAAGAGTCAGCCATTACTGAGTGACTGAACTCACAGCTCAATGGTAAAGAATCATCCTGCAATATAGGATTCGCTTCCTGGGACTGGAAGATCTGCTGGAGAAGGGATAGGCTACCCACTCCAGTATACTTGGGCTTCCCTTGTGGCTCAGCTGGTGAAGAACCTGCCTGCAGTTTGGGAGATCTGGGTTTGATCCCTGAGTTGGGAAGATGCCCTGGAGAAGGGAAATGCTACTCACTCCGGTATTCTTCCTTGGAGAATTCCATGGACTGTGTAATCCGTGGGGTCGCAGAGTTGGATACAACTGAGCAACTTTCACTTTCTCATTATTTACTCTGTTCACTTTGTGTGATTTCTGCTGAAGGAGACTCACATAATGATCGCAAGATGGCGCTAGTGATAAGGAACCCGCCTACCAATAAGCAGATGTAAGAGACACAGGATCCATCCCTGGTCAGGAAGATGCCCTGGAGGAGGGCATGGCAACCCGCTCCAGAATTCTTGCCTGGAAAATTTCATGGACAGGGGAGCCTAATGGGCTACAGTCCCTAGTGTGGTAAAGAGGCTGACATGACTGGAGTGACTAGCATGCATGCATTAGAACAAAGTGATTTAAAATCACTAAGTTTCATGAACTAAAGGTAGTGTTTGTTCCATGAGACAGTCAGGAGGGATGGCTAAACACGAAGACGGTGTTCACAATGGCTTCTTTATTCATCAGGGAATATTCTGTATATTCCTTAGATGTATGGTGCTCTCTCGTTGAAAGACTTGTCCTCGTATAAACTTCTGGTGGCTCATAGCTTGACAAGAAAGCTGAGGATATGAAGTAGGAATTGTTTTTAAAGTAAAAGCTTCTCTTTAGTTCGTGTCCTCTATCTGCCGTAAAACCACCCAAAGGACAGAAGCTACTGCACCTACTAGAGCCTGTCAATTAGTGAAGGGAGGAACGCCCCTCGGTGGTGCTCAAAGAGCTGAAACCACACTCAGACCATTATTCATAGTTCTCTCCATGGAAATTCATTGGGACCCCACCCCAGGTTGATGTAGAAGGTAAGTCTGAGGACATCAGAGACATAGATGCAGGAACACAGACAACACAAACTTTTCATCTTCCTGCATCTGTGTGTGGTGTCAGCAGACTCAGCTTCTATCTCAGGCTGGCGTGGAGGTCCCGCTGAGTCTCCATGGCGAGAACTATGGCTGATGCTGTGAGTGAGGTGTCAGTTCCGTTAGCACCACCAAGGGGGGTTCTTCCCTGGCCCTGGGTTTATACACCTCTGTTGTCTGAGTCCAGCTGCACTTACACTGCTGACCGCTGGCTAGCTCGTTCACTGGCCCTGCTGTGCTGAGCCCCACTGCTGAGTCACACAGAGCCTCTCCTGTGGACTTAGCGAGCTTACACCAAATGTCCAGAGAACGGGCCTAAGAGACAAGAGGAAGCAACCCTAAGAGACCGTGGCTTTCTTGCAGTGAGGATACGGTCCCCTATCCCAACCACCATTCTGCCTCAGAGGCTGAGGAGGTACCTAAGAGTCATGAATGCAGAGAAGTTCCCCAGAAAAACTGCTACAAGGAGAGGAAGCCTCCTGACAGGAGACCAGCTGTCAATCACCATCTGCACCTGCTCCTGAAACACACAACTGTGTGTCCCCAGCACCCGCTGGAGGTCATGGAGCCCCGGAGGGTGGCTGGTTCTGGGCTCACACTGCCTTCCCCTCACTGTGTCTCTTGCACAGCAGCATACTGCCGTGTCCTTGGTCGTCACAGAGCTTAGCTGCAGGGAGTACTGGTTACCAGTAACCACTCGTGATGGAGCAACCAGAGATGGCACAGGTGAGAGCTTCCGCAGTTCTGGACCCTGCTCCTGCAGCTGCACTGGGACAGACCAGCTAGGGACAAGGAGAATCAGTCCCTGTCAGTCACCTGCAGTCACAATCATCCCCACAGACCCGTGTCTGCACCTGAGACCCTCATCTTGGGGAGCTGTCACCAGGCAGAGGAGAAGACCCAAAGCCCCATTTTCTACCCAACAGCTCTGCATTCACTGAGACCTCCATCCTGTGTGAGCAGAGAGAGGTGAGCTCTCACAGCCCAGGGTGGATTTTACCCTGGAGCTTGAAGAGGAATTTACATTGAGGAGCTCTATTCCTGTGAATACAGAGAGGCTGTGGTCACACTCACCCTGGTCATCCCAGGATCCCCACGGGTGCCTTCTGATTTACATGGTTGGTGAGGAAGTGTGGGAAAGCAGTGTGTCTATCATATGGCTTGGAACCAGATCCCAGGGCAAGTCCCCCTTTCTGAGCCCAGAGTCTCCATCTTGACGGCCCCTACCTCCTGCCCCTTGCCCATCTCAGCTCAGTCCCTCGTCCTCTCAGTCCTTGGGTCTTTCCTCAGGGCTGAGCCAGCACAGATCCTGCTTCCTTTCCCTATGCCAGTGACGGTCACTGTGATGGGAGAGAGGACAGACGGTGGTGTGCTCCATGTTGACCCCACGGACAAATCCACCTGAGGACCTCTGTATTTCCCCTTATGAATGATCCATACCTAAGCTCAGAATGGGGTGTGGACTTCAGAGACGTTGAGGCGAGATGGTATCACCCTGATTGCCCTCACCTGGAATGTGTGTGTGTTGAGTGACTCAGTGAACTGGCCAAATTCTCAGTGTCTATATAAGGACACAACGTAACAGTGTTTATGTTAAGATGCTAATAAAAGCTAGCATGTAGGTGAATTTGCAGTACAGAACCTGTGAATGATGAGAATCATTGCATATGCAGCACTGGGGACCCCTGACACTGGAGCCTTAGACACTGCTTGCTCCAGATTCTACTGTGCAGTTTGACAGATAGAAGGAGGTTGAGTCTCTTCCTTCTTCATGGACAAAAACAAAACAAAGATTAAAAATGTTTAAATATCTTAGGTTTCCTTTCAGGATAGTTAATAGTTGAAAATAACATGAGAGGCAAATGTTTTTACTGAGTTCCTTTGAAAGAAGAGAAATGAAGGTGAAAAATTTTAGCTGTTTAATATTATATGTGTGTGTGTGTGTGTGTGTGTGTGTGTGTGTTTGCATAAAGCTATCCTTGCTTCAAGGAAAAATTAAAATATATATAAACACAGTTTTCTGAGAGCGACATAAAGCACAAGGAATTACCAGGACACAGAAGAGGGTTTGAGGTGCAGCTCCTGGGCAGGAGGAGGAAAGAGAACCTCTGAGGAGAATCCCCCCCAGGCCCCCCACCGCCCAACGCCTCTTCTGCACCTGCTCCAGGGCTCAGCTCTGAGTGAGTACTGCGCGCCCCCTGGTGGTCACGGGCCCCCATGTAGGGAGGTTTTTGTCTGGGCTCACACTGATTTCCCCTCACTGTGTCCTTCGCACAGTAGTATGTGGCCGTGTCCTCAGGTGTCACGCTGCTCACTGACAGAGAGACTTGGCTCTTGGAGTTGTCCTTGGTGATGCTGAGCCGGGATTTCAGGGCTGGGTTATAGTATGTGCTTCCACCACTACTTATACCACCAACCCACTCCAGTGCCTTCCCCGGAGCCTGGCGGACCCAGACTACACCATTGCTGCTCAATGAGAATCCAGAGACCGTGCAGGTGAGGGAGAGGGTCTGTGAGGGCTTCACCAGGCTGGGGCCCGACTCCCGCAGCTGCACCTGGGACAGGACCCCTGTGGAGAGAGAGAAGCACGGTGACCCGTGGGCTCAGAGGCAGCTTCCCCACGTGCCCATGTCTGACCCAGAGACACTCACCTCTGGGGGCTGACAGCACAAAGAGGAGGGTCCACAGTGGGTTCATCTTGGAGCAGATGAGAGTCACCACTCCTGCAAGTCTCTTCAAGCCTCAGGAGGAGCCTGAATTTAAGGGAGCTGGTGCTGTGTTTCTACCCTGTGACCTGAGTGAGTATTTGCATACTGGAAGAACCTCTGTATAAAAAGCAGAAAGCAGTGAATAGAGGTCCTGTATATGGGGCTCCCCCTGTGAGGGGGTGCTGACTGTGCCCTCAGAGAACTCAGCCCCTCCTGGGGTCCCCCTCCCCAGACCAGGAAGACTGTTGAGGAATGAAATGATGAAGGAGGGCTGGTCAGGAAAAAAATGTTTTCAGGGAACAATGGCAGATTTGGGGAAGAGACTTTAATCCCACAAACGTGTTTACCTTTACTCAACAAATGCACACCACACATTCAGGTACCAGCCATTTGTTAGACACAAACTCTTATTTTTTATTTTCTTCTCTAATTAGCTGATGTTTACTTACTCCACATGCAAACATCAGAGAAAAATATACATGTAATAATCACACTGAATTCAAATGGAGTTGAGAACAATTTAATGTCTATCGGAATGACTAAAGCATTTATATTTCCCTTGGCTTTCTTGACTGTTTTTTCATCTGAACAGCTTAAATAGTCTCAAGAATCACTCTAGAGGTGGTTTGTTCAGAGTAATTAAACGCAGTATTAATTCTGTGGACAAAGTAGACATTTGTGTTGAGATGCTCGTCTTCCAAGCACAGCTGACTTGCCCAGTGGGCTGCATTTTCCTGTGCACAACTGAGTGTCTGCAGGAACTCGTGAAGCTCAGCATCTCCTCCCTGAGGGTGGACCCTGAGGACCCCAAGTCTACTGAGGACTGAGGACACACAGCTCCTGGGAGCTCCTTAGGGCTCCGCTCCCCCTTCTCCCTGTGGCCCTGAGGCTGTGGCCTCACACCTGCATTTCTGTGTGTGAGGATGTAGACTGGGGCTGACGACAGTCACAGCATGTGTGGACTTTACAGCGGGTTTGCCCGGGGTGGGGAGAGCTGTCATCCGTGTCATCAGTGGTGTTATCCCTCCTGGAGCAAAAAAGACCAGTGTGTGTCCCCACTCTGATGGATGCCCTGTCCATGTGACCCTGGTCTTCCTGCCCTTAGATGTCACCCCTTCGGGTCTGGTGCAGGTCAGCTCTTCCTCGGCCCAAGAATCTCACTTGTGCACTGACTGAGTTAGAACCTACTGTCTATGAAAAGCCCTTCCCTGTCTGGCTTTGGCCACAGCAGTTCTGCACAAGCGTGTCTTCTGTGCCAGATCCACTTTCCCAAGCCCTGAATGTGCTCTGGGGAGAGGCCCCACCTCACTCTGCCTCACAGCTTGTGGGGTCACTTGTGCCCGATGCCATGCAGCATGGTCAAGACTCCTGAGCATGACCCTGGAACTGTGGCCTCTGGCATCCAGGTCACTGAGCTTCTAGGTGTGTCCTCATCCCTTGGCTTAACAGCTTTGTCCATCATCAAAGCCAGTGGAGTCTTGTGGTGCATCGCCTAACTGGCTTTCCTCTCTCTTGCACTTTCTCTGATTTTGTGATCCCACTGGACCACCTGTAAAACCCAAATATGCTTCTCATCTCACAGGAATGGAAGGCTGCAGACACATCCCCAAATCTACTGCCAGTTGGTTTCTATGGGTTTAGTTTATGACATCAGAAGTGGGATCCAGAGAATCCCCAACAACTCCTAAGCCATGAGCAATCACATGCTGGTACCCACTCTGACGTGTTGAGTTCAGGGCTCTCTGGATGAGTGTGGTCTCGTAGCTTTGTGTGGAGTCTTTAGGGTTTTCTATCTACAGTGTTCTGTAGATAATGAGAATTTTGCCTCTTGTGGTAAACAATCCACTTGCATTGTTGGGACCTGAGTTGACTCCCTGGGTGTGAGATTCTGTGGAGTAGGAAATGGCAACCCACTCAGGGATTCTTGCCTGGAAAAGACAAAGAAGACTGGTGCGCTACAGTCCAAGGGGCAACAAAGTGCCAGACACGACTGAGGGACTAACACACACTTATCTTTAAACTCTATGCCGGCCCAGCAGTTCTGAAACGAAAGCTGACAGTGATGCAGGCCTTCTTCAAGAAATGGAAGGAAACAATCCAACTTATTACCTACAGAAATTAGAACACAGACACTACAAAGGCCCAGAGGCAGTTGGAGGAAGGAAATGACAAAACAGTGCAGAAATTAACAATGTTGAGATGAACACACACACACACACAACAGCAAAAAAGATCAGTGAAATCAACAGCTGGCTGTGTCATTGTCATTGTTGTCATTTTGCAAAGACAAACAAAACCATAAATCTGTAGCCAGTCTCCAAAGGAGGAAAAAGAATTTACTGGAATAAAATAAAAAATAGAAAAGACATAAAGCTAATACTACAGAGATACAGAAAATCATACGACATTATTACAAAGACTTGTATGCCAACAAATTGGACAATCTAGAAGAAATGGACAAATTCCTAAACTCTAAAACCTGCAGGACTGAATCAAGATCGAGGAGACAACATCAAGACACTGATCGTTTGTGTGAAAATTGAATTTCGTCAGAGTAATTTTAAAATCTTCCAAGGAGCAACAGTCTCGGAACAGAAAGTTTCTCTAGGGACTTCTATAAAACATATCTTTGATGAATTTAATGCAAAACTTCTCAAAGCCTATTAGCAAATCAAATTCAACAATGAAGAGAAAGGATCATGCACCATCCTCAATTGTCTTTTACATGAGGGTCATGGCAATGGTTCAAGATCCCAGAAGTGGGAAATAGGCTGGTGAAAGTGCTCAGCTTCAAATATGCACCACCTCCCACAAAAAGGAATGGAAAATAAGGGGGCAGATCAACAGGCCCAGACGGTGGAAGAGGAGCCAAAGAAGATTATTCCCAGACCTTGGACTTAGCAGGGTTTGCATGCATGGATTTAAACACTGTCGGGGCCAGTGGGGCCTCCCTGGTGGCTCAGCAGTGAAGAATCTGCTTGCACTGAAAGAAATGCAGGAAAAAAAAAAAAAAAGAAATGCAGGAGACTTGGGTTCAGTCCCTGGGTCGGGAAGATCCCCTGGAGGAGGAAATACCAACCCACTCCAGTATTCTCGGCCTGGAGAACCCCATGGACAGAGGCGCTTGGCATGCTATAATCCACAGGGTGGCAAAGAGTCAGACACAACTGTAGCACTGAGCACTCGTGCACACTGGGACCAGGGGTCCTTTCTGACTTACATTTATCCTTTTTACGGAATGAAACTTCTTGTAGCTGAGATATGCCTGTCTTCGTGTTGTATTTTAGAACACAGATCCTCATGCATAGCTGAGTTAGAGGACTAGATTTGGGACTTGGGGTTGATGGTATTTAGACCAACTTTGCTCTACAATCTTTATTATAAATCACATTATAGTTTAGTGTCAATTCTTAGGTGGACATTTTGGAGGTTTTCTGGGATTTGCTAAGTGTAATGGGCCTGTGGGAAGGAATATTTGCTGGGCTGAAGGTGGACTGTGTTTGTCTGAATCATTCATTGAGTCTCTGAATGTCATCTCACATGGCATTAGGGACTTTGGAAAATGTGACTGATTGAGAGGTCTGCTTTTCCTGGATTATCGTGTGGCTCCAGTTGAAACCACAAATGTGTTCATCAGAGGGAGGCCAAGGGCATCTGACCCTGGGAGAAGTGACCACTGTTGGAAAGTGCTTTGCTGGGCTGTGCAGATGAAGGAAGTGGCTGAGAGCCAGGGATACGGGCAGTGAAGCTCTAGAGTGGACATGGCAAAGAAGCAGTTTGTCCCTGACTTTATCCTTTCAGAGTGCACAACAGGAGCTCAGGTGGGCTGGTCTGTAAGCAAGACTTTATTTCCAAGACTCCTAGAGGCTGTAAGCCCCAGGTCAGGACACCAGTGAGGCTGCCTTCTGGTGAGGCCCCCTTCCTGGTTCACATCTGGCACCTTCCTGCTGGGTCCTTACCTGGTGGACAGGGACTAGTATGTCCTCTGGGGATTCTTAGAAAGACTCCAACCCAGATCATGAGGACTCTCCTCTCATGAACAAAGCATCTGCCAAAGACCGCGATTCTAGCAGCATTCTCTGGGTGCACCGGACTTCCAAGCCTGAATTCTGGGGGCACAGATCATTCAGACCCTGAGAGCCTTGGGACTGTGGTCCTGTCACATCTGGATTCCAATCCAGTGAAACTGATATCAGACTCTGAACTGTGGACTGAAAGGGAATGTGTGTGTGTTGGTTTGAATCCCACACGTGTGGGAACTTGGCACAATGAGCAGCAGAGTGATACAGGCTAGGACGTGGGTCTCACATCCACCAGTGTCTCCCACTTGGCTCCCACTTACTCGGTGACCACAAGCACTGCCCCGGGGACAATGCACTGCCGGCCGTGGTCCCTGGGAAGAACGATGTGCTGCCACAGACTGAGGGCACACACACACCTGTCACACACATACCTGTTACACACACATACACCTGTTACACACAAAGAGACCTGTCACACACCAGGACCTGTCACACACCAGAACCTGTCACACACATACAGACACACCTGTCACACACACACACAACTGTCTCACACACACACCACCTGTAACACACACAACTGTTACAAACACACCCTCCCGTAACACACACATCTACAACACAGAAACACACACCTGTCACACACGCACACACACCTATAGCACACACACCTGTTACATACACACACCTTTGTCACACAGACATACAGGCACACATACACATGTCAAAGACACCTATCACACACACACACCAGTCACATACACACCTGTTATACAAACACACACCTGTCACACAGACATACAGAGATATATACTCACAAACACTTTCATGCTCACACATACAGACACAAACCCAATCACAAACATTCACACACTCAGATGCACACATACACACCATCACATTTACATACACATACTCACATGCACACACATATGCACCCGCACACTCACATGCACACTTACACACACTCACACACTCACTCACAGACATATAGACATGTACTTCTCATGGCCTCACCAAGCTGTGTATCCCAACAGGCCCCAATATTAAACGTCACCAGTCCTTGTCCTGCTAGTTATTGTTTTCAGTGAAAAGAGAAGACTCCGTCTCTGAGACTCCCGGCCCCTCTCCACAGGCTCCTGGGCAGCAGCCCTGCACTGGGGTCCTGGGCACCCCCTGCCTGGGCTCACAAGGCAGTCCTAGCAGTGCTTCTGTTCTGGTATTAAGTGGCTCTGTTCCAGCTTCAGAGTATTCTTCTAGAGACAGCATGTTCTTTAATCATCTCTAGAAATAGCCTCAATAAGGCACACACTCTGTAGAGAGACCCCAAGGAAGGACTTTGTGAGAACACCTGGACGTCGCCTCCCTGGGGCTGCAGGTGTACTGATGCAGTTGACACTCTCAGTGAGTCCAGAGGCTCTCGAGGACGTGGGGTTCCTTGGCCTCCTGGAGCCCCCAGTGGGCTAACATCATGTCAAAGGATAGCTGCACGCAGAAGCACGGGGCTCGATGCCCACTGCACCTACCATTCACTCCTGGGCTCACCTGTTCTTGCAGCACCTGGACCCTGCAGGGGCCCCGCAAGAAGGTCCAGACCAGCCCCCTTGTCGGAAACCAGTGCAGTCGCCCCAGACAACTCACAGCACAAACACCTGAGGGGCTCCTAGTGCCCACACCTGTGAGAGGAGACACTTGAGACGTCGGAGGAGGATGAGGCAGAGCCCTTGTCAGCTGACTCAGGTGAGGCTGCCCTCAGGGAGTGCTCACCCAGGGAATGGGGCAGTCAGCATGCTCAGTCCTCTCAGTTGTGTCTGACCCTTTGAGACCCCATGGACTGTAGCCCACCAGACTCCTCTGTCCATGGGATTCTCCAGGCAGGAACACTGGAGAGGGTTGACACAACAGCACCCTGCAGAAAAGTTAGGTCAGCCGTGTGCATGTCCCCTGGCAGGACATCTCTTCAGCAGGATGGCCTCGGGGTACATCCATCCTCAGACTCCATCTTGCTTCTCACTGTCCCTCCTGACCACCTGACTGAGGACCTCAGGACCTGGCGTCGGTGGGGAGACAGACCCACTGCTGAGTCAGCCATGTGTCCTCCAGCAGGACCCTGTGACAAACCTGCATACCCCCTGTTTGGAGTCTCTGATGGAACCTTCATAAATATTCCTGAGCACGTCAGATACCCAAGTGCAGGAGAGGGATACTGGCCATGTCGATCAGGCAGGAGAGAATGGGTCTGAGGGCAGCAGTGAGGTGTCTGAGCCTGTCTCCATCCATGGGTACCAGAGCCACAGTGCCCTGCCGTCTGGATGTTCCCTGGCTGTGGTCTCCGCACACTAGCTCCCCTCCTCAAAGAGGCTGCATATCATAGCTCTGCCAGGTCCCTGGGAGTCACATGTGGGTAGGGGCTACATGCATTGTTGAGGTTGAACACCCATTACTCAGGGGATCTGGGTCTGGGCTCTGAGCATCACCAGCGTTTTCAGTATTGGCCTGTCCACGTAATACTCCCTCCTGGGCTGCAGTGCCCTGGTCCAGTCCCTTCATTTAGCCATGAGATATGACCCCTCCGTAGGACTGCAGTAGACAAGAATTTCTGTTCACATCCTACGAGAAGCTGGGGGAAGAGCTCTTCTATGGAGGGTCTGCCTGATTAACCTTCTGGTTAGATGTTAACATTTTTCAGGGTTTGCCTTCCCCTCGTTCGTCAGGTGTCCTGAAGGGATAAATATGAACACTCACCTTGAAGATCTGGATGTTTCTGGAGTTATTTCCCACAAACCATGGACTGCGACCCCAGGATCTCTCATCCTCACAGTGGTTATTGCTGGACCTGCAGGAATTGGTAGTAATTACCCTGAAGGTGCTCCTCCTGAAGCTTTGCTTCCATGGGCAGATCTCACCTGGACTGTGGATTGCCCACCTCTCTGGTTTTGTGCTGGGGGACTCCCCTGCAATGTTAGGACTCTGTTAGGTCCAGGGAAAGTTTTGGTGTTGAGAATTTCCTTGCTTTAATGATGGAGATGACAGTTTCCACACACACTACCTCTTGATGCAGGAACCAGCAGGTACCAGCTGAGGTTGTCCTTGACCCGTGAGTCGAAGGAGAAATCGAATGTCACTAAGAGTCAGAGGAGCCTGGACAGACTTGACCAACATACAGAGACAGGGATGAAGGACTCAGCAGGGCATTTATCTTAGGCTCAGATTACAAAGCTCTTCCAAGAGGCTGGAATTCAGAAAGCACCATGGTGAGGAGATTGTTACGTCCTGGTGACCCAGTTCTAGTCAGAAGGCAGGACAAAGCGCCTCTTGGTGATTCCGGGTTCCTGAGGTAATTTCAGAGGAGCCGTCCCCCTTCTCCCAGCCCCTTTTCATGTCCCCGTGTGACCAGGGAATGCAGTCATCACGTCCGTAATGAGGGGTTCCCCTGGGGGAGGGGCTTACATGTGGGTGTGCCATGTGGAAGGTTGTTCATTCTCTCCAGGTACTTGAACTGCTGACTTCACCAAATCCGGGACCACCCACATCTGGGCTCCTCGTCTCATTGGCTTGTGATTTTTCTCATTGTTGGGCTTCCCCGATAGATCAGTTCAAGCTTCCCTGACAGCATGGTCCTTGGAAGAAAAGCTATGACCATCCTAGACAGCGCGTTAAGAAGTGGAGACTTTGCTGGACAAATTCCGTCTGGTAAAGCTATGGACTTTCCAGTACTCATGTATGGATATGAGAGATGAACCATACAGAAAGCTGAGCGCTGAAGTACTGATGCTTTTGAACTGCTGTGTTGGAGAACACTGTTGAGAGTCCCTTGACTGCAAGAGGATCAAACCAGTCTATCCTAAAGGAAATCAGTCCTGAATATTCACTGGAAGGACTGATGCTGAAGCTGAAGCTCCAATACTTTGGCCACCTGATTTGAAGAACAGACTCATTGGAAAAGACCCTGATGCTGGGAAAGATTGAAGACAGGAGGAAAAGGGGATGCCAGAGGATGCGATGGTTGGATGGCATCATCGACTGGATGGACATAAGCTTGAGCAAGTTCTGGGAGTTGGAGATGGACAGGGAAGTCTGGCATGCTGCAGTCCACGGGGTTGGGAAGAGTCAGCCATTACTGAGTGACTGAACTCACAGCTCAATGGTAATGAATCATCCTGCAATATAGGATTCGCTTCCTGGGACTGGAAGATCTGCTGGAGAAGGGATAGGCTACCCACTCCAGTATACTTGGGCTTCCCTTGTGGCTCAGCTGGTGAAGAACCTGCCTGCAGTTTGGGAGATCTGGGTTTGATCCCTGAGTTGGGAAGATGCCCTGGAGAAGGGAAATGCTACTCACTCCGGTATTCTTCCTTGGAGAATTCCATGGACTGTGTAATCCGTGGGGTCGCAGAGTTGGATACAACTGAGCAACTTTCACTTTCTCATTATTTACTCTGTTCACTTTGTGTGATTTCTGCTGAAGGAGACTCACATAATGATCGCAAGATGGCGCTAGTGATAAGGAACCCGCCTACCAATAAGCAGATGTAAGAGACACAGGATCCATCCCTGGTCAGGAAGATGCCCTGGAGGAGGGCATGGCAACCCGCTCCAGAATTCTTGCCTGGAAAATTTCATGGACAGGGGAGCCTAATGGGCTACAGTCCCTAGTGTGGTAAAGAGGCTGACATGACTGGAGTGACTAGCATGCATGCATTAGAACAAAGTGATTTAAAATCACTAAGTTTCATGAACTAAAGGTAGTGTTTGTTCCATGAGACAGTCAGGAGGGATGGCTAAACACGAAGACGGTGCTCACAATGCCTTCTTTATTCAGCAGGGAATATTCTGTATATTCCTTAGATGTATGGTGCTCTCTCGTTGAAAGACTTGTCCTCGTATAAACTTCTGGTGGCTCATAGCTTGACAAGAAAGCTGAGGATATCAAGTAGGAATTGTTTTTAAAGTAAAAGCTTCCCTTTAGTTCGTGTCCTCTATCTGCCGTAAAACCACCCAAAGGACAGAAGCTACTGCACCTACTAGAGCCTGTCAATTAGTGAAGGGAGGAATGCCCCTCGGTGGTGCTCAAAGAGCTGAAACCACACTCAGACCATTATTCATAGTTCTCTCCATGGAAATTCATTGGGACCCCACCCCAGGTTGATGTAGAAGGTAAGTCTGAGGACATCAGAGACATAGATGCAGGAACACAGACAACACAAACTTTTCATCTTCCTGCGTCTCTGCGTGGTGTCAGCAGACTCAGCTTCTATCTCAGGCTGGCGTGGAGGTCCCGCTGGGTCTCCATGGCGAGAACTATGGCTGATGCTGTGAGGGAGGTGTCAGTTCCGTTAGCACCACCAAGGGGGCTTCTTCCCTGGCTCTGGGTTTATACACCTCTGTTGTCTGAGTCCAGCTGCACTTACACTGCTGACCGCTGGCTAGCTCGTTCACTGGCCCTGCTGTGCTGAGCCCCACTGCTGAGTCACACAGAGCCTCTCCTGTGGACCTAGCGAGCTTACACCAAATGTCCAGAGAACGGGCCTAAGCGACAAGCGGAAGCAACCCTAAGAGACCGTCCCTTTCGTGCAGTGAGGATACGGTCCCCTATCCCAACCACCATTCTGCCTCAGAGGCTGAGGAGGTACCTAAGAGTCATGAATGCAGAGAAGTTCCCCAGAAAAACTGCTACAAGGAGAGGAAGCCTCCTGACAGGAGACCAGCTGTCAATCACCATCTGCACCTGCTCCTGCAACACACAACTGTGTGTCCCCAGCACCGCTGGAGGTCATGGAGCCCCCGGAGGGTGGCTGGTGTCTGGGCTCACACTGCCTTCCCCTCACTGTGTCTCTTGCACAGCAGCATACTGCCGTGTCCTTGGTTGTCACAGAGCTTAGCTGCAGGGAGTACTGGTTACCAGTAACCATTGGTGATGGAGCAACCAGAGATGGCACAGGTGAGAGCTTCCGCAGTTCTGGACCCTGCTCCTGCAGCTGCACTGGGACAGACCAGCTAGGGACAAGGAGAATCAGTCCCTGTCAGTCACCTGCAGTCACAATCATCCCCACAGACCCGTGTCTGCACCTGAGACCCTCATCTTGGCGAGCTGTCACCAGGCAGAGGAGAAGACCCAAAGCCCCATTTTCTACCCAACAGCTCTGCACTCACTGAGACCTCCATCCTGTGTGAGCAGAGAGGGGTGAGCTCTCACAGCCCAGGGTGGATTTTACCCTGGAGCTTGAAGAGGAATTTACATTGAGGAGCTCTATTCCTGTGAATACAGAGAGGCTGTGGTCACACTCACCCTGGTCATCCCAGGATCCCCACGGGTGCCTTCTGATTTACATGGTTGGCGAGGAAGTGTGGGAAAGCAGTGTGTCTATCAGATGGCTTGGAACCAGATCCCAGGGCAAGTCCCCCTTTCTGAGCCCAGAGTCTCCATCTTGACGGCCCCCACCTCCTGCCCCTTGCCCATCTCAGCTCAGTCCCTCGTCCTCTCAGTCCTTGGGTCTTTCCTCAGGGCTGAGCCAGCACAGATCCTGCTTCCTTTCCCTATGCCAGTGAAGGTTCCTGTGATGGGAGAAAGGACAGACGGTGGTGTGCTCCATGTTGACCCCACGGACAAATCCACCTGAGGACCTCTGTATTTCCCCGTATGAATGATCCAGACATAAGCTCAGAATGGGGTGTGGACTTCAGAGACGTTGAGGCGAGATGGTATCACCCTGACTGCCCTCACCTGGAATGTGTGTGTGTTGAGTGACTCAGTGAACTGGCCAAATTCTCAATGTCTATATAAGGACACAAGGTAACAGTGTTTATGTTAAGATGCTAATAAAAGCTAGCATGTAGGTGAATTTGCAGTACAGAACCTGTGAATGATGAGAATCATTGCATATGCAGCACTGGGGACCCCTGACACTGGAGCCTTAGACACTGCTTGCTCCAGCTTCTACTGTGCAGTTTGACAGATAGAAGGAGGTTGAGTCTCTTCCTTCTTCGTGGACAAAAACAAAACAAAGATTAAAAATGTTTAAATATCTTAGGTTTCCTTTCAGGATAGTTAATAGTTGAAAATAACATGAGAGGCAAATGTTTTTACTGAGTTCCTTTGAAAGAAGAGAAATGAAGGTGAAAAATTTTAGCTGTTTAGTATTATATGTGTGTGTGTGTGTGTGTTTGCATAAAGCTATCCTTGCTTCAAGGAAAAATTAAAATATATATAAACACAGTTTTCTGAGAGCGACATAAAGCACAAGGAATTACCAGGACACAGAAGAGGGTCTGAGGTGCAGCTCCTGGGCAGGAGGAGGAAAGAGAAGCTCTGAGGAGAATCCCCCCCAGGCCCCCCACCGCCCAACGCCTCTTCTGCACCTGCTCCAGGGCTCAGCTCTGAGTGAGTACTGCGCGCCCCCTGGTGGTCACGGGCCCCTATGCAGGGAGGTTTTTGTCTGGGCTCACACTGACTTCCCCTCACTGTGTCCTTCGCACAGTAGTATGTGGCCGTGTCCTCAGTTGTCACGCTGCTCAGTGACAGAGAGACTTGGCTCTTGGAGTTGTCCTTGGTGATGCTGAGCCGGGATTTCAGGGCTGGGTTATAGCCTGTGCTTCCACCACTACTTATACCACCAAGACACTCCAGCGCCTTCCCTGGAGCCTGGCGGACCCAGCCTACACCATAGCTGCTCAATGAGAATCCAGAGACCGTGCAGGTGAGGGAGAGGGTCTGTGAGGGCTTCACCAGGCTGGGGCCCGACTCCCGCAGCTGCACCTGGGACAGGACCCCTGTGGAGAGAGAGAAGCACGGTGACCCGTGGGCTCAGAGGCAGCATCCCCACGTGCCCATGTCTGACCCAGAGACACTCACCTCTGGGGGCTGAGAGCACAAAGAGGAGGGTCCACAGTGGGTTCATCTTGGAGCAGATGAGAGTCACCACTCCTGCAAGTCACTTCAAGCCTCAGGAGGAGCCTGAATTTAAGGGAGCTGGTGCTCTGTTTCTACCCTGTGACCTGAGTGGATATTTGCATACAGGAGGGACCTCTGTATAAAAAGCAGAAAGCAGTGAATAGAGGTCCTGTCTATGGGGCTCCCCCTGTGAGGGGGTGCTGTCTGTGGCCTCAGACAACTCAGCCCCTCCTGTGGTCCCCCTCCCCACGACAAGAAGTCTCTTGAGGAATAAAATGTTGAAGGAGGGCTGGTCAGGAAAAAATATGCTTTCAGGGAACAATGGCAGATTTGGGGAAGACACTTCAATCCAAAGAACATGTTTACCTTTACTCAACCAATGTCCACCACACATTCAGGTACCAGCCATTTGTTACACACAAACTCTTATTTTTTATTTTCTTCTCTAATTAGCTGATGTTTACTTACTCCACATGCAAACATCAGAGAAAAATATACATGTAATAATCACACTGAATTCAAATGGAGTTGAGAACAATTTAATGTCTATCGGAATTACTAAAGCATTTATATTTCCCTTGGCTTTCTTGACTGTTTTTTCATCTGAACAGCTTAAATAGTCTCAAGAATCACTCTAGAGGTGGTTTGTTCAGAGTAATTAAACACAGTATTAATTCTGTGGACAAAGTAGACATTTGTGTTGAGATGCTCGTCTTCCAAGCACAGCTGACTTGCCCAGTGGGCTGCATTTTCCTGTGCACAACTGAGTGTCTGCAGGAACTCGTGAACCTCAGCATCTCCTCCCTGAGGGTGGACCCTGAGGACCCCAAATCTACTGAGGACTGAGGACACACAGCTCCTGGGAGCTCCTCAGGGCTCCGCTCCCCCGTCTCCCTGTAGCCCTGCGGCTGTGTCCTCACACCTGCATTTCTGTGTGTGAGGATGTAGACTGGGGCTGACGACAGTCACAGCATGTGTGGACTTTACAGCGGGTTTGCCCGGGGTGGGGAGAGCTGTCATCAGTGTCATCAGTGGTGTTATCCCTCCTGGAGCAAAAAAGACCAGTGTGTGTCCCCACTCTGACGGATGCCCTGTCCATGTGACCCTGGTCTTCCTGCCCTTAGACGTCATCCCTTCGGGTCTGGTGCAGGTCAGCTCTTCCTCGGCCCAAGAATCTCACTTGTGCACTGACTGAGTTAGAACCTACTGTCTATGAAAAGCCCTTCCCGGTCTGGCTTTGGCCACAGCAGTTCTGCACAAGCGTGTCTTCTGTGCCACATCCAGTTTCCCAAGCCCTGAATGTGCTCTGGGGAGAGGCCCCACCTCACTCTGCCTCACAGCTTGTGGGGTCACTTGTGCCCGATGCCATGCAGCATGGTCAAGACTCCTGAGCATGACCCTGGAACTGTGGTTTCTGGCATCCAGGTCACTGAGCTTCTAGGTGTGTCCTCATCCCTTGGCTTAACAGCTTTGTCCATCATCAAAGCCAGTGGAGTCTTGTGGTGCATCGCCTAACTGGCTTTCCTCTCTCTTGCACTTTCTCTGATTTTGTGATCCCACTGGACCACCTGTAAAACCCAAATATGCTTCTCATCTCACGGGAATGGAAGGCTGCAGACACATCCCCAAATCTACTGCCAGTTGGTTTCTATGGGTTTAGTTTATGACATCAGAAGTGGGATCCAGAGAATCCCCAACAACTCCTAAGCCATGAGCAATCACATGCTGGTACCCACTCTGACGTGTTGAGTTCAGGGCTCTCTGGATGAGTGTGGTCTCCTAGCTTTGTGTGGAGTCTTTAGGGTTTTCTATCTACAGTGTTCTGTAGATAATGAGAATTTTGCCTCTTGTGGTAAACAATCCACTTGCATTGTTGGGACCTGAGTTGACTCCCCGGGTGTGAGATTCTGTGGAGTAGGAAATGGCAACCCACTCAGGGATTCTTGCCTGGAAAGGACAAAGAAGACTGGTGTGCTATAGTCCAAGGGGCAACAAAGTGCCAGACACGACTGAGGGACTAACACACACTTATCTCTAAACTCTATGCCGGCCCAGCAGTTCTGAAACGAAAGCTGACAGTGATGCAGGCCTTCTTCAAGAAATGGAAGGAAACAGTCCAACTTATTACCTACAGAAATTAGAACACAGACACTACAAAGGCCCAGAGGCAGTTGGAGGAAGGAAATGACAAAACAGTGCAGAAATTAACAATGTTGAGATGAACACACACACACACACACACAACAGCAACAACGATCAGTGAAATCAACAGCTGGCTGTGTCATTGTCATTGTTGTCATTTTGCAAAGACAAACAAAACCATAAATCTGTAGCCAGTCTCCAAAGGAGGAAAAAGAATTTACTGGAATAAAATAAAAAATAGAAAAGACATAAAGCTAATACTACAGAGATACAGAAAATCATATGACATTATTACAAAGAGTTGTATGCCAACAAATTGGACAATCTAGAAGAAATGGACAAATTCCTAAACTATAAAACCTGCAGGACTGAATCAAGATGGAGGAGACAACATCAAGACACTGATCGTTTGTGTGAAAATTGAATTTCGTCAGAGTAATTTTAAAATCTTCCAAGGAGCAACAGTCTCGGAACAGAAAGTTTCTCTAGGGACTTCTATAAAACATATCTTTGATGAATTTAATGCAAAACTTCTCAAAGCCTATTAGCAAATCAAATTCAACAATGAAGAGAAAGGATCATGCACCATCCTCAATTGTCTTTTACATGAGGGTCATGGCAATGGTTCAAGATCCCAGAAGTGGGAAATAGGCTGGTGAAAGTGCTCAGCTTCAAATATGCACCACCTCCCACAAAAAGGAATGGAAAATAAGGGGGCAGATCAACAGCCCCAGAGGCTGGAAGAGGAGCCAAAGAAGATTATTCCCAGACCTTGGACTTAGCAGGGTTTACATGCATGGATTTAAACACTGTCGGGGCCAGTGGGGCCTCCTTGGTGGCTCAGCAGTGAAGAATCTGCTTGCACTGAAAGAAATGCAGGAAAAAAAAAGAAAGAAATGCAGGAGACTTGGGTTCAGTCCCTGGGTCAGGAAGATCCCCTGGAGGAGGAGATACCAACCCACTCCAGTATTCTCGGCTGGAGAACCCCATGGACAGAGGCACTTGGCAGGCTATAGTCCATAGGGAGGCAAAGAGTCAGACACAACTGTAGCACTGAGCACTCGTGCACACTGGGACCAGGGGTCCTTTCTGACTTACATTTATCCTTTTTACGGAATGAAACTCCTTGTAGCTGAGATATGCCTGTCTACGTGTTGTATTTTAGAACACAAATCCTCACGCATAGCTGAGTTAGAGGACTAGATTTGGGACTTGGGGTTGATGGTATTTAGACCGACTTTGCTCTACAATCTTTATTATAATTGCCATTATAATTTAGTGTCAATTCTTAGGTGGACATTTGGGAGGTTTTCTGGGATTTGCTAAGTGTAATGGGCCTGTGGGAAGGATGTATTTGCAGGGCTGAAGGTGGACTGTGTTTGTCTGAATCATTCATTGAGTCTCTGAATGTCATCTCACATGGCATTAGGGAGATTGCAAAATGTGAATAATTGAGAGGTCTGCTTTTCCTGGATTATCGTGTCGCTCCAGTTGAAACCACAAATGTTTTCATCAGAGGGAAGCCAAGGGCATCTGACCCTGGGGGAAGTGACCAGTGATGGAAGGTGCTTTGCTGGGCTGTGCAGATGAAGGAAGCGGCTGAGAGCCAGGGATGCAGGCAGTGAAGCTCTAGACTGGACACGGCAAAGAAGCAGATTGTCCCTGACTCTATCCTTTCAGAGTGCAACAGGAGCTCAGGTGGGGTGGCCTGTAAGCAAGCCTTTATTTCCCCCAGTCCTAGAGGCTGGAAGCCCCAGGTCAGGACACCAGTGAGGCTGCCTTCTGGTGAGGCCCCCTTCCTGGTTCACATCTGGCACCTTCCTGCTGGGTCCTTCCCTGGTGGACAGGGACAAGTATGTTCTCTGGGGATTCTTAGAAAGACTCCAACCCAGATCATGAAGACTCTCCTCTCATGATCTAAGCATCTGCCAAAGACCCCGATTATAACAGCATTCTCGGGGGTGCATAAGACCTCCAAACCTGATTCTGAAGGCACAGATGCATTCAGAGCCTGAGAGCTTTGGGACTGTGGTGCTGTCTCATCTGGTTTCCAATCCAGTGAAACTAATATCAGGCTCTCAACTGTGGACTGAAAGGGAATGTGTATGTGTCGATTTGAGCCCCACACGTGTGGGAACTTGGCACAATGAGCAGCAGAGTGATACAGGCTAGGACGTGGGTCTCACATCCGCCAGTGTCTCCCACATGGCTCCCTCTTATTTGGCGACCACAAGCACTGCCCCTGGAGACAGGACACTGCAGGCCGTGGTCCCTGTGAGGAACCATGTGCTGCCACAGACTGAGGGACCTCTGCACCCCTCGACCCTGACTCTGAGCCCTGCTCGTTGCTGCCTGAGGAGATGACATGTGCGGGCTGCTTGGCAGAGACTGGGAAATAGAAATTCACCCTTGCGATCCCCAAAGGACGATGGCACTTTTCAAAGTAAAGAATGAGCCAGAGGTCTTGCCAGGACACTCTACAGAATAAGAATCCCATACTTGACATTAACCAAGTATTCCCAGATAATGACTTACCTAACATTCCCAAGAAGAATCAGGGTCTCAATACCCCTGCTAAAAAGGGAATAAAAATCCATAACCCTTTGGAGAGAAATCTTTATCCTGCATCTTTCTTTCATATATTTGTTACCTTGAGATCTTGCTCAAAAACACCAGTGTCCCAGGAGAGCATGATCTGATTTCTCAGATTTCAGACTTTTGGTGATGAGAAGTCAGGAAAACCATTATTTCTCTCCTCTCCTCTCCCTTCACAGCCGCCCAGCCCCTCAGTGTTTCTGACACCCTCAGGATGTGGGTTTTTACACTGTGTGTCTCACACAGTAATAAACAGCCATGTCCTCAGACCTCAGACTGCTCAGCTCCATGTAGGCGGTGCTGGTGGACGTGTCTGCAGCCAACGTGACTCTGCCCTGGAACTTCTGTGCATACTTTGCTCCACCATCTTTGCTGTCAATCTGTCCATCCTTTCAAGCCCTTGTTGAGGGGCCTGTCACACCCAGTGCATGTAGTCGGTGAAGGTGTATCCAGAAGCCTTGCAGGACACCTTCACTGAGGCCCCAGGCTTCCTCAGCTCAGCCCCAATGGCACCAGCTGCAACTGGGTGTGCACCCCTGTGGACAGGGGACAGAAGTGCATGAAGCCCCTTGACTGGACCCTGTCCCTTCCTTCACCGCAGCACCGGGGTGACCCTGACCTGGAGCCAAGGCCACCAGGAGGAGGACTGTCCAGTTCCAGTCTCTGGTGTGGGCTGTGCTCGCAGGACTGCTGTGCAGAGCCTATGTTGCTCTGGGTGATGTTCTCAGGGCTCAGAATATCCATATTTAACCTAAGACACCTCAGGTCACCTGCATGTTCTAGAGGCTGAAAACTTTACAATCAATACATGGGCGATATCAGGAAGGAGCAGTCTTATGACCCATGGCCACGCTCAGTGGGTGTGTGCCCATGTCCTCATGCTTGTTTGAGGGCGTGTGTCCTGCCAGGTCCCTGACTCCTGTGCACAGAGCTCTTCCACTGCAGGACCCTCCCCACAGGACACAGTCCCCATCGTGAACCAGCCTTTAGTGCCACAGAGACATCTTCATCTCGAATCAGTGTGTTTCCCCAAAGTCAGCCACCACTGGGTATTCACAGACATACACCTGTCACACAGAGACATGCACACACTCACACACACACACACCTGTTACACACAAACACACACCTGCCACACACACACACACCTGTTACATACACACACACCTGTCACACAGGCATACAGAAACACACACACCTGTCACACACACACGTCACACACACACCTGTCATACACACACACCTTTTACACAAACAAACACGTGTTACACAAAGACACACACCTGTCACACACACACACACACCTGTCACAACACACTTGTCACACACACACGTGTCTCACACACACACTTAACAAATACACACCTGTTACACACAGAGACCTGTCACACACACACACACCTGTCTCACACACACACTACTTGTAACACACACAACTGTTACAAACACACACCTGTTACATACACATCCTCCTGTAACACAGACATCTACTACACAGAAACACACACCTGTCACACACACACACACCTGTTACACACACACACACACATCTATCACAGAAACATACAGACACACACAAACAAACATCTGTCACACACACACCTGTTACAGCCCCACACACTCTTGTCACACATGCACCTGTCACACACACACATACTTGTTACACATACACCTGTCACACACACACAGCTTCACACACACACACACCCCCCTTCACACAGAGACACCTGTCACACACACACACCTGTCACAGACACACACACCTGTCACACAGACATACAAACACACACAGTCACATGCACAACTGTCACACACACACCGGTTACACATACCTGTCAGACACAAAGGTTACACACTCACACTCTTGTCACACACATTTAGAGACACACACTCACAAACAACAACCTGTCACACACACATCTGTTACACATACACTTGTCTCATACATACACCTGTCACACACAACCCCTTGACACATACACCTTGAGACACACACACCTGTCACACACACATGTGTTACACACAAGTCACACACACCTGTAACACACACACTTATCACACACACACCTGTCACACACAGACACACACACACACCTATCTCACACACACACACACCTCTCACACACACACACACCTCTCACACACACAAACACACACACCTGTCACACAGAGACATTCCCATTCACACACACATGCATACATACACACCAATACAAGCACACACATGCACACATTCACACTCACAAAGATACACACGTACATATACTCATATATATACACACTCATGCACACACTCACACACACAAACATGCACACACATCCACACTCACACATACTCAAACACATTCACACACTCATATAAACACTCACACACACACAAACATGCACACACATCCACACTCGCATGCTCACATACACTCTCACACACATTCACACACTCATACACACGCTCACAAACAATCACACATCTCCTCACATACTGCTCATGGCCTCACCAAGCTGTGTATTCCCCACAGGCCACAATATTAAATGCCACCTGTCCTTGACCTGCTAGATATTGTTTTAAGTGAAAAGGGAAGACTCCGTCTCTGAGATTCTCGGCCCCTCCCCACATGCTCCTGTACAGCAGGCGTGCACTGGTGTCCTGGGCACCCCTGCTTGGGTTCACAGGGCAGTCCTAGCAGTGTTTCTGGTCTGGTTTTAAGTGGCTGTGTTCTACCTTCAGAGTATTCTTCTAGAGACAGCATGTTCTTTTAATCTTCTCTAGAAAAAGCCTTTGGAGAAGGAAATGGCAACCCACTCCAGTGTTCTTGACTGGAAAATCCCAGGGACGGGGGAGCCTGGTGGGTGGCCGTCTCTGGGATTGCACACAGTCGGACACGACTGAAGCGACTTAGCAGCAGCAGCAGCAGAAATAGCCTCAATAAACTCATGCACTCTGTAGAGAGACCCCAAGGAAGGAGTTTGTGAGAACACCTGGACGTGGCCTCCCTGGGGCTGCAGGTGCACTGATGCAGTTGACACTCACAGTGAGTCCAGAGGCTCTCGAGGACTTGGGGTCCGTTGACTTCCTGGAGCCCCCCGTGGGCTAACATCATGTCACAGATTAGCTGCACGCAGAAGCATGGGGCTCGATGCCCACTGCACCTGCCGTTCACTCCTGGCTCACCTGTTCTTACAGCACCTGGACCCTGCAGGGGCCCCACAAGAAGGTCCAGATGAGCCCACTTGTCGGAAACCAGTGCAGTCGCCCCAGACAACTCAGAGCACAAATGCCTGAGGGGCTCCTAGTGCCCACACATGTGAGAGGAGACACCTGAGACATCCTAGGAGATCGAGGCAGAGCCCTTTTCAGCTGACTCCAGGGAGGCTGCCCTGAGGGAGTGCTCACCCAGGGAATGGGGCGGTGAGCATGCTCAGTCACCTCAGTCGTGTCTGACCCTTTGAACCCCACGGACTGTAGACCACCAGACTCCTCTATCCATGGGATTTTCCAGGGAGGAACACTGGAGTGGGTTGCCACAACAGCACCCTGCAGAGAAGCTAGGTCAGCCGTGTGCATGTCCCCTGGCAGGACATCTCTTCAGCAGGACAGCTTCAGGGTGCATCCATCCTCAGACTCCATCCTGCTTCTCACCGTCCCTCCTGACCACCTGCCTGAGGACTTCAGGACCTGAGGTCATTGGGGAGACAGACCCACTGCTGTGTCAGCCACGTGTTCTCCAGCAGGACCCTGTGACAAACCGGCTTCCCCCTGTTCTGAGTCTCTGATGGAACCTTCATAAATATTCCTGGGCATGTCAGATACCCAAGAGCAGGAGAGGGATACTGGCCATGTAGATCAGGCAGGAGAGAGCGGGTCTGAGGCCAGTAGTAAGGTGCTCCAAGCCTGGTCTCCAGCCGTGGGTATCAGAGCCTCAGCGCCCTGCCTCCTGGATGTTGTCTGGCTCTGGTCTTTGCACACTAGCTCCCCACCTCAAAGAGGCTGCATATCATAGCTCTGCCAGGTCCCTGGGGGTCACATGTGGGTAGGGGCTACCTGCGTTGTTGAGATTGAATACCCATGACTAAGGGGATCTGGGTCTGGGTCTGGGCTCTGAGCATCACCAGGGTTTTCAGTATTGGCCCATCTTCTTTCTCCTCCCTCCTGGGCTGCAGTGCCCTGGTCCAGTCCCTTCTCTTAGTCGTGAGATATGACCGCTCTGTAGGTGTGCAATAGACAAGAATTTCTGTTCACCTCCTAGGAGAAGCTGGGGGAAGGGCTCTTCCTTGGAGGGTCTGCCTGATGAACCTTCTGGGTAGGTGTTAACATTTCTCAGCATTGGCCTTGCATTTGCCTGTCAGGTGTCCTGAAGGGATAAATATGAACACTCACCTGAAGACCTGGATGTTTCTGGAGTTATATCTCACAAACCATAGACTTTGGCCCCCAGGATCTCTCATCCTCACAGTGGTTATTGCTGGTCCTGCAGGAATTGGTAGTAATTACCCTGAAGGTGCTCCTCCTGAAGCTTTGCTTCCATGGGCAGATCTCACCTGGACTGTGGATTGCCCACCTCTCTGGTTTTGTGCTGGGGGACTCCCCTGCAATGTTAGGACTCTGTTAGGTCCAGGGAAAGTTTTGGTGTTGAGAATTTCCTTGCTTTAATGATGGAAAGACAGTTTCCACACACACTACCTCTTGATGCAGGAACCAGCAGGTACCAGCTGAGGTTGTCCTTGACCTGGGAGTCGAAGGAGAAATCGAATGTCACTAAGAATCAGAGGAGCCTGGACAGACTTGACCAACATAGAGAGACAGGGAATGAAGGACTCCGCAGGGCACTTATTTTAGGCTCAGATTCCAAAGCTCTTCCAAGAGGCTGGAATTCAGAAAGCACCACGGTGAGGAGATTGTTACATCCTGGTGCCCCAGTTTTAGTCAGAGGGCAGGACAAAATGCCTCTTGGTGATTCCCAGTTCCTGACATAATTTCAGAGGAGCTGTCCCCCTTCTTCCAGCCCCTTTCCACGTCCCCATGTGACCAGGGAACGTAGTCTCACATTTGTACATGAGGGGGTCCCCTGAATGAGGGGCTGACATATGGGTGTGCCGTGTGGAAGGTTGTTCATTCTATCCAGGTACATGAACTACTGACTTCACCAAATCTGGGACCACCCACATCTGGGATCCTTGTTTCATTGGCTTGTGATTTTTTTCACTGTTTTGGCTTCCCCAATAGATCAGTTCAAGCTTTCCTGATAGCATGCTCCTTGGAAGAAAAGCTATGACCAACCTAGAAAGTGCACTAAAAAGAGGAGACTTTACTTTACTGGACAAATTCTTTCTTGTAAAGCTATGGTTTTTCCAGTAGTGATGTATGGATATAAGAGTTGGACCATAAAGAAAGCTGAGCGCTGAAGTACGGATGCTTTTGAACTGTGGTGTTGGAGAAGACTGTTGAGAGTCCCTTGGACTGCAAAAGGATCAAACCAGTCTATCCTAAAGGAGATCATTCCTGAATATTCATTGGAAGGACTGATGCTGAAGCTGCAGCTCCAATACTTTGGCCACCTGATTTGAAGAACAGATTCATTGGAAAAGACCCTGATGCTGGGAAAGATTGAAGACAGGAGGAAGAGGGGATGCTATAGGATGGAATGGTTGGATGACATCATCGACTGGATGAACATAAGCTTGAGCAAGTTCTGGGAGTTGGAGATGGACAGGGAAGTCTGGCATGCTGCAGTCCATGGGGGTGTGAAGAGTCAGCCATTACTGAGCGACTTACTCACAGCTCAATGATAAAGAATCATCCTGCAATATAGGATTTGATTCCTGGGACTGGAAGATCTGCTGGAGAAGGGATAGGCTACCCACTCCAGTATACATGGGCTTCCCTTGTGGCTCAGCTGGTGAAGAATCTGCCTGCAGTTTGGGAGACCTGGGTTTGATCCCAGGGTTGGGAAGACCCCTGGAGAAGGGAAATGCTACTCACTCCGGCATTCTTCCTTGGAGAATTCCATGGACTGTATAGTCCTTGGGGTCGCAAAGATTTGGATACAACTGAGCAACTTTCACTCTCTCATTGTTTGCTCTGTTCACTTTGTCTTTGTGTGATTTCTGCTGAACGAGACTCACATAATTATTGAAAGATGGCGCTAGTGATAAGGAACCTGCCTACCAATAAGCAGATGCAAGAGACACAGGCTCCATCCCTGGGTCAGGAAGTTGCCCTGGAGGAGGGCATGGCAACATGCTCCAGTATTCTTGCCTGGAAAATTTTATGAACAGAGGAGCCTAATGGGCTATAGTCAAATGGGTGGTAAAGAGTCTGACATGATTGAAGTGACTCGCATGCATATATTAGGACAAAAGTGATTTAAAATCACTAAGTTCCATGAGCTAAACGTAGTGTTTGTTCCATGAGAAAGTCAGGAGGGATGGCTGATCACCAGGACAGTGCTCACAATGGCTGCTCTATTCATCAGGGAATATTCTATACATTCCTTAGATGTACTGTACTCTGTTGTTGAAAGACTTGTCCTCGTATAAATTTCTGGTGGTTCATGCTTGACAAGAAAGCTGAGGATATCAAGTAGAAATTGTTTTTCAAGTACAAGCTTCCCTTTAGTATGTGTCCTCTATCTGCCGTAAAACCACCCAAAACACAGAAGCTACTGCATCTACTAGAGCCTGTCAATTAGTGAAGGGAGGAATGCCCCTCGGTGGTGCTCAAAGAGCTGACACCACACTCACAGCATTATTCATAGTTCTTTCCATGGAAATTCAGTGGGCCCCCCACCCCAGGTTGCTGTAGAAGGTGAGTCTGAAGACACCACAGACGTAGATGCAGGAACACAGACGACACAACCTTTTCATCTTCCTGCATCTGTGGTTGGTGTCAGCAGACTCAGCTTCTATCTCAGGCTGGCGTGGAGGTCCCGCTGCGTCTCCGTGGAGAGAACTATGGCTGATGCTGTGAGTGAGGTGTCAGTTCCGTTAGCACCACCAAGGGGGGTTCTTCCCTGGTGCTGGGTTTATACACCTCTGTTGTCTGAGTCCAGCTGCACTTACACTGCTGACCGCTGGCTAGCTCGTTCACTGGCCCTGCTGTGCTCAGCAGCACTGCTGAGTCACACAGAGCCTCTCGTGTGGACCTAGCAAGCTTACACCAAATGTCCAGAGAATGGGCCTAAGTGACAAGAGGAAGCAACCCTAAGAGACTGTGCCTTTCGTGCAGTGAGGATACGGTCCCCTATCCCAACCACCATTCTGCCTCAGAGACTGAGGACGTACCTAAGAGTCATGAATGCAGAGAAGGTCCCCAGAAAAACTGCTACAAGGAGAGGAAGCCTCCTGACAGGAGACCAGCTGTCAATCACCATCTGCACCTGCTCCTGAAACACACAATTGTTTGTCCCCAGCACCTGCTAATGGTCATAGAGTCCCTGGAGAGTGTCTGGTGTCTGGGCTCACACTGCCTTCCCCTCAGTGTATCTCTTGCCCAGCAACACATGGCCGTGTCCTCAATGGTCACAGAGTTCAGCTGCAGGGAGAACTGATTGGAGGTGTGGCTCTTGATGGAGGGGATGTAGTAAGTGTCACCATCTTAGTTTATGCATGCCATCTGCTCTAGCCCCTTCCCTGGGGCCTGGCAAAACCAGTTTCCCTCAATAACCACTTGATGGAGTAACCAGAGATAGTGCACGTGAGGAGAGGGTCAGTGAGGGCTCACTAGTTCTGGGCCCGACTGCTGCAGTGCATCTGGGACTGGACACTGGGAAGGAGAATCGGTTCCTGTCAGTGACCTGCAGTCACAAACCATCCCCACAGACCCATGTCTGCACCTGAGACCCTCACCATGGGGAGCTGTCACCACGCAGAGGAGAAGACCCACACCCCCATCTTCTACACCACCACCCTGCCTTCCCTGACACCTCGGCCCTGTGGGAGGAGGAATGTGAGCTCCCTTACCCGGGGTGGATTGTACCCTGGAGCATGAGGAGGAGTTTCCATGTGGACCAGCCCTGTCCTTGTAAGTGGGGATGGAGTGTGATCACCATCCCTGTGGTCTTTCTGGGTCCCTGTGAAGTCTCTTTCCCTCAGCTCACTCAGTATTTGAATTTGGTTAGGGGAGCACGTGGTTTATGAGCTACATTGAAATCACTGCATCTAGGAAGAGGCCTGAAGACACAGTATAGGATGGCCCTGTCTTTTCAGATAGATATTATTTTATCATGTGACTATTTTCAGTTCCATTCAGTCACTTAGTCGTGTCTGACTCTTGCGACCCCATGGACCACAGCACGCCAGGCCTCCCTGGCGTCACCAACGTCACATCACCAATTCCTGGAGTTTACCAAACTCAAGTGCATGGAGTGAGTGATGCCATTCAACTGTCTCATCCTCTGTCATCCCCTTCTCCTCTCGCCTTCAATCTTTCCCAGCCTGAGCGTCTCTTAAAATGAGTCAGCTCTTAGCATCATGTGGCCACAGTATTGGAGTTTCAGCTTCAACTTCAGTCCTTCCAATGAATATTCAGGATTGATTTCCTTTAGGATGGACTGTGTGGATCCCCTTCCAGTTTCAAGAGAGTCTCAAGAGTCTTCTCCAACACCACAGTTCAAAAGCATCATTTCTTTGGGGCTCAGATTTCTTGCAGTCCGACTCTCACATCCATACATGCCTACTGAAAACACCATAGCCTTGACTAGACGGACCTCTGTTAGAAGGTAATGTCTCTGCTTTTAATATGCTGTTGTAGATTGGTCATACTTTTCTCCAAGGAGTAAGTGTCTTTTTATTTCACGGATGCAGTCACCATCTGCAGTGATTTGGAGCCCGCCAAAATGATGTCTCTCACTTCTTCCACTGTTTCCCCATCTCTTGCCATGAAGTGATGGGACCGAATGCCATGACCTTAGTTTCCTAAATGTTGAGTATTAAGCCAACTTTTCACTCTCCTCTTTCACTTTCATCAGAGCTTTTTAGTTCTTATTCACTTTCTGCCATAAGGGTGGTGTCATCTGCATAGCTGAGGATTATCAAATTCCTCTTGGCAATTTGATTCAGCTTGTGCTTCATCCAGCCCAGCATTTCCTATGATGTCCTCTGTATATAAGTTAATAAGCAGGGTGACAATATACAGCCTCGACATACTCCTTTTCCTATTTGGAACCAGTCTGTTCCATGTCAGTTCTAACTGTTGCTTCTACACCTGCATACAGATTTCTCAAGAGGCAGGTCAGGGGGTCTGGTATTGCCATCTCTTTAAGAATTTTCCACAGTTTATTGTGATCCACACAGTTAAAGGCTTTGGCATGGACAATAAAGCAGAAATAGATGTTTTTCTGGAACTCTCTTGCTTTTTGATGATCCAGAAGATGTTGGCAATTTGATCTCTGGTTCCTCTGCCTTTTGTAAAACTAACTTGAAGATCTGAAAGTTTCTCAGTTCACATATTGTCCAAGCCTACTTGGAGAATTTTGAGCATTACTTTGCTAGCATTTGAGATGAATGCATTGTGCAGTAGTTTGAGCATTCTTTGGCATTGCCTTTCTTAGGGATTGCAGTGAAAACTGACTATTCCAGTCATGTGGCCCCTGCTGAATTTTCCAAATTTGCTGTCATATTGAGTGCAACTTTTCACAGCATCATCTTTTAGGATTTGAATTAGCTCAACTGGAATTCCATCACCTCCACTAGCTTTGTTCATAGTGATGCTTCATAAGGCCCGTTGACTTTGCATTCCCGAATGTCTGGTTCTAGGTGAGTGATCACACCATCATGATTATCTGCATTGTGAAGATCTTTTTTGTACAGTTCTTTGTATTCTTGCCACCTGTTCTTAATATCTTCTGCTTCTGGTAGGTCCATACCATTTCTATCCTTTCTTGAGCCCATCTTTGCATGAAATGTTACCTTGGTATCACTAATTTTCTTGAACAGATCTCTAGTCTTTCCCATCCTATTGTTTTCCTTTAAGTCTTTGCGTGATCGCTGAAGAAGGCTTTCTTATCTCTCCTTGCTATTCTGGAAACATCTGCATTCAAATGGGTATATCTTTCCTTTTCTCCTTTGCTTTACTTGTCTCTTCTTTTAAGAGGTCTTTGTAAGCCCTCCTCAGGACAGCCATTTGCGTTTTTGCATTTATTTTCTTGGGGATGGTGTTGCTCCCTCTCTCCTGTACATTGTCACAAACCTCCATCCATTGTTCATCAGGCACTCTATCAGATTCTAGTCCCTTAAACCTATTTCTCACTTCCACTGTATAATCATAAGGGATTTGATTTAGGTCATGCCTGAATGGTCTAGTGGTTTTCCCTAGTTTCTTCAATTTAAGTCTGAATTTGGCAATAAGGAGTTCCTGATCTGAGCCACAGTCAGCTCCTGGTCTTGTCTTTGCTGACTCTATAGATCTTCTCCATCTTTGGCTGTAAAGAATATAATCAATCTGATTTTGGTGTTGGCCATCTGGTGATGTCCATGTGTAGAGTCTTCTCTTATGTTGTTGGAAGAGGGTGTTTGCTATGACCAGTGCATTCTGTTGGCAGAATTCTATTAGCCTTTGCCCTGCTTCATTCTGTACTCCAAGAGCAAATTTGCTGTTACCCTAGGGGTTACTTGACTTCCTACTTTTGCATTGCAGTCCCCTGTAATGAAAAAGACCCTTTTAAAAAATTTTATTTTTAATGTTTACAATATTGTATTGGTTTTGCCAAATATCGAAAAGAATCTGCCACAGATATATGTGGTTCCCCATCGTGAATCCTCCCTACTCCCTCCTCATACCATCCCTCTGTCGTCCCAGTGCACCAGCCCCGAGCATCCAGTATCGTGCATCGAACCTGGACTGGCGACTCGTTTCATATATGATATTATATGTATTTCAATGCCATTCTCCCAAATTATCCCACCCTCTCCCTCTCCCACAGAGTCAAAAAGACTGTTCTATACATCAGTGTCTCTTTTGCTGTCCATATACAGGGTTATTGTTACCATCTTTCTAAATTCCATATATTGCGTTAGTATACTGTATTGGTGCTTTTCTTTCTGGCTTACTTCACTCTGTATAATAGGCTAATTCTAGAAGGTCCTGTAGGTCTTCATAGAACCGTTGAACTTCAGCTTCTTTCAGCATTACTGGTCGGGGTATACACTTGGATAACCATGATATTGAATGGTTTGCCTTGGAAACGACCAGAGTTCATTCTGTCTTTTTTGACACTGCATCCAAGTACTACTGCATTTCAGACTCTTTTGTTGACTATGATGGCTACTCCTTTCTTCTAAGGGATTCTTGCCTGCAGTAGTAGATATCATGGTCATCTGAGTTAAATTCACCCATTCCAGTCCATCTTATTTGGCTGATTCCTAGAAGGTCGATGTTCACTCTTGTCATCTCCTGTTTGACCACTTAGGAATCATGAAATAACAGGAGGATGAGATGCTGTTAACACCTTTAGAGGAGCTTAAGTACAAAATACTAAAGTGATCAAATGCTGGGGATGATGTAAAATAAAGGTTGCTCATCCACTAGCTGGAAGAATGGAAATGGCAGCCAAGTGGTATGTATGTGATGATTTCATAGAGAGAAAACAGAGAATCACCACATGACTGAGGAGTGGGCTAGAAAAGTATTTACCAATTATTTGAATATTTATGTTTTTACAAATATCTTCATATACATGCACATATCAGCTTTGCACTTCTGAGCTTTTACTACTCGCTGAATTTGTAGACTAAATTTTTATGGATTTTACCATATTGTTAGGATACAACTGTTTGCGTTGTTTCCTTTTATCTTCATTTCTATTTCATCTATCATTTATCTGTCTACCAAATGCAGAACTAGCCACCTACAATACACCCCTTAGGATACAGCCTAACTGGTGTCCAGACATTTTCAAGTGTCCTCTGGGGGAAAAGTCACTCCAGTGGTCTATGACATCATTACCAACTTCAAATACTACTCACTATTCAAATGAAAGACACAGAATCTAACAGAGCTGGGGAGAATTTCAGCCTGAGAGGATTTGGGAATCCATTGGAAGGTGGAAAGCAGACTTGAAGTGAAGTAGAAGAATTAATGATTAAAAAGTTGACAGCAAGTAACAGAAAGTAGTGACCTAGTATGTCCCCTGAGGAAATATTTCTGTGCAGGCTGTCCTAAGACAGACGGGGAAAGACAGACCAGCCTGACTCCATGAAATCACGTCCCAGGTTCAGAAACAGGAAAGCTCTCTGGGGTGACAGTGGAAGGAGCTTGCAGGGGAGGGAATGTTCCAGTGGAGAGACCCCAGCTTCTGAGAGAAACCCCATCCTGACATTTTCTCTCCTGCTTTGAAAGTGTCCTCTTGTTTCCTGATGAACGCGGGTGTCCCTTGGTACTTGGAGCAGCCCCTGAAGGCAGGTTATGTGGGTTGGGTCTGACTTCTCCCTGGACCTCCTGGGACAACAACACAGGGTTGTGTCCTAGGTCCTCATGGAGCTAGATGGACATGTCTCTGTGGATGGAGAGTGGTTTCTGGAGAGACATGCTCTATGCTGTGCTGTTCCCAGGACCAAAGCACCCCATCACTGCAGCTCTGAGTCTTAAGACTGAGGGCTCCAGTCCCAGCAGTCAGCACTCTGTGTGGTGCAGAATCCACAGACACACCAGGTGAGGAGAGGGCCTCCAATAGTCCTGGTTTGACTCCCGCCCCAGCACCTGGGACAGGACACCTGGGAGGAGAAAGCATGAGACCTCTTCACAGAGGTCACTACATCACTCCACCTTCCGCAGACCCGGGGAGGCTCACAGCTCACAGATGCCAGCAGGATGGGGAAGGACCAGACAGATCATCTTCCTTTGGATTAAAGCTGACTTTCAGAGGACTAGGCCATGAAGATAAGAATGCTGACTCCCAAGGTGACAAGGACGCCTTGACCACATTTTTCTCTGGCTTCCTGAAATTTGTTTCTCAACGAGTCTTGACCTGTGGGTTTCTGTGTCCATCCTTTCCTAGTTTTATCAAGACACCTAAGTCAGACTAGTGAGCATGCTTACCCTTGATCTCTGATCACTCTCAATGTTGGAGTCATTTCATTAAACCTGCTGTCTCCCAGGTGATTTTGATCTCCTTGATGTCTATTGACCAAGAATCCTTGAGAGACAGTCTAGCCAGGACTCCCAGAACTTGAAATCCCCTCATGATCATTTTCCATCCAATCTCCTTCTTGTCCATAAATCTCCATTTTATCATCTGTATTTGGAACTGAACAAAGTTTCCAAGGCTACCTCAAATAACAAAAACTGACGTCCGAATACCATTTTAAAAAATAATATTTATTTTGAGACATCAATGTCAAGCTCACATGCCAGAAGTACCATTCTTGCCTGAATGAACCTTTCTGAGAGAGATATTTTCTATTTAAAGTTAGCTTGCAGCAATGAGTGCTTAAAGACACTAGCCTGTGCGTGAGGACTACACACGGGGGTTTTTTCAAGAGGGAAACTGTCAACTAAGGAGCCCAAAATATGAAGATATCTCAGTAAACTGAACACGAAGGAGACTGATTTACATGATTGGATGAAACATGAGGGAATGGGCTTGACTGCCCTCAAGTAGAAACATGTGTGTGTTGATGATGTAAAGGCAGTCCACATTGTAAATGTCCATTAATGACCGTGAAACGATGGTATATATGTTTATGATGCTAATAGTAGCTAAAAAGTAGGTGAACTTGCAAATGCGGAATCTGAATAACGAGGATGTCTGTATACGCAGTATTGGGGCTCTCTGTGCTAGCACCTCTAACACTGGACACGCAGAATTCTACCCGTTTTTGCAGTTTCAGTGAAAGAAGGAGAGTGAGTCTCTTCCTTCCACATGTACAAAAACAACAAACATTGTAGCGACTGAAAATCTCCTGTGTCTTCTCAGAACCTGCAAAAGTTTCTAGATTCAGACTCACCAGGAAAATGGTGATGGGCCTCAGGGGTATGCTGAGATCCTTTGAGGAGAAGAAAAGTAAACCAAAAAATTATCCTTAATTCTTGAGTATTAAATGTGTATGTGTAAAATCCATCCTACGTCAACAGGAAATTAAAACTGCAAAAACATATGCATATTCCCACAGTATGCCGAGGGTGACATAAAGCACAGCAGTGAGACATTAGGACACAGAGGAGGGTCTCTGGTGGACTCCTGGGCAGGAAGAGGAAAGCACAGGCTCTCCCGAGCATCCTCTCCAAGCCCAGGGCACCTGCTCTGGGCTCAGCCCTCTGCTCGGTGTGTCCCACAAGCCCCCTGGTGGTCATGGGGACCCCGGAGGGTGGCCTGTGTCTGGGCTCACACTGACGTCCCCTCACTGTGTCTCTTGCACAGTACACACAGCTGTGTCCACAGTGGTCACGGAGCTCAGCTGCAGGGAGGACTGGTTCTTAGACGTGCCCCTGGAGATGGACGTGTGGCTCTTGAAGGAGGGGCTGTGGTAAGTGTCACCATTATAATATATGCTTCCCATCTACTCTAGCCCCTTCGCTGGGGCCTGGTGGATCCAGCTCCCACCATAACCACGTGATGGAGTAACCAGAGACAGCACATGTGAGGGAGACGATCTGCGAGGGCTTCACCAGGTCTCTGCCCGACTCCTGCACCTTCACCTGGGACAGGACACCCGGGGACAAGAAGATTCAAACCCAGTCAGTCACCTGCTGTCACAATTACCCCCACAGATGTGTGTCTGATGCCTGACCTTCCCCTTGGGGAACAGCCACCAGGCAGAGGAGAGGACCCCAAAACCTCGTCTTCCACACAACAGCTCTGTCTTCACTGAGACCTGCATCCTGTGTGAGGAGAGAGTGGTGAGCTCCCATAGCCCAGGGGTGGATTTTTCCTTGGAGGTTGAGGAGGAATTTGCATTGAGGAGCTCTGTTCCTGTGAGTCCAGAGAGGGTGTGGTCACACTCACCCTGGTCATCCCAGGATCCCCGTGGGCACCTTCTGAATTTACATGGTTGGCGAGCAAGGGTGGGCAAGCAGTGTGTCTATCAGATGGCTTGGAACCAGATCCCAGGGCAAGTCCCCCTTTCTGAGCCCAGAGTCTCTGTCCTGTCGGCCCCACCACTCCTGCCCCTTGCCCATCTCAGCTCAGCCCTCGTCCTCTCAGCCCTTGGGTCTTTCCTCAGGCTGAGCCCAGCACAGCTCCTGCTTCCTTTCGCTGTGCCAGTGACGGTCACTGTGATGGGAGAGAGGACAGATGGTGGTGGGCTCCACGTTGACCCCATGGACAAATCCACCTGAGGACTTCTGTATTTCCCCTTATGAATGATCCCGACATAAGCTCAGAATGGGATGTGGACTTCAGAGACGTTGAGGCGAGATGGTATCATCCTGATTGACCTCACCTGGAATGTGTGTGTGTTTGAGTGACTCAGTGAACTGGCCAAACTGTCAATGTCTATATAAGGACACAAGGTAACTGTTTATGTTAAGATGCTAATAAAAGCTAGCATGTGGGTGAATTTGCAGTACAGAATCTGTGAATGACGAAATCATTGCATATGCAGCCCTGGGGACCCCTGACACTGGAGCCTTTGACACTGCTTGCTCCAGATTCTAACAGTGCAGTTTGACAGATAGAAGGAGGTTGAGTCTTCTTCCTTCCTCGTGTAGAAAACAAAACAAAGATTAAAATGTTTAAATATCTTATGTTTCCTTTCAGGATAGTTAACAGTTTTGAAATTATCGAGAGTCAAGGGTTTTACTGACGGAGGAGGCCATGGCACCCCACTCCAGTACTCTTGCCTGGAAAATCCCATGGACGGAGGAGCCTGGTAGGCTGCAGTCCATGGAGTCGTGAAGAGTTGGACAGGACTGAGCGACTTCACTTTCACTTTTCACTTTCATGCATTGGAGAACGAAATGGCAACCCACTCCAGTGTTCTTGCCTGGAGAATCCCAGGGACCGTGGGGCCTAATGGGCTGGCATCTATGGGGTCACACAGAGTCGGACACAACTGAAGCGACTTAGCAGTATCAGCAGCAAGTTTTAACTGAGTTCCCTTGAAGGAATAAAAATGAAGGAGAAAAAATTTAGCTGTTGAGTATTAGTGTGACTGTATGTTTTCCTAAAGCTATCCTTGCTTCAAGATAAATGAAAATATATATATCACACAGTTGTCTGAGAGTAACATAAACCACAACAATGAAATACCAGAACACAGAATGGGTCTATGCTGCAGCTCCTGGGCAGGAGGAGAAAGAGAAGCTCTGAGGAGAATCCCCCCGGGACCCCACCGCCAACGCCTCTTCCGTACCTGCTCCAGGACTCAGCTCTGTACTGAGTCCTGAGCGCCCCCTCGTGGTCACGGCCCCTGTGCAGGGAGGTTTTTGTCTGGGCTCACACTGACTTCCCCCTCACTGTGTCTCTTGCACAGTAGTATGTGGCCGTGTCCTCAGTTGTCACGCTGCTCAGTGATAGAGAGACTTGGCTCTTGGAGTTGTCCTTGGTGATGCTGAGCCGGGATTTCAGGGCTGGGTTATAGCCTGTGCTTCCACCACTATATATGACACCGAGCCACTCCAGCGCCTTTCCTGGAGCCTGGCGGACCCGCCTAACCTATTATCTCTTAATGAGAATCCAGAGACCGTGCAGGTGAGGGACAGGGTCTGTGAGGGCTTCACCAGGCTGGGCCCGACTCCCGCAGCTGCACCTGGGACAGGACCCCTGTGGAGAGAGAGAAGCACGGTGACCCGTGGGCTCAGAGGCAGCTTCCCCACGTGCCCATGTCTGACCCAGAGACACTCACCTCTGGGGGCTGACAGCACAAAGAGGAGGGTCCACAGTGGGTTCATCTTCGAGCAGATGAGAGTCACCACTCCCAGAAGTCACTTCAAGCCTGAGGAGGAGGCTGAATTTAAGGGAGCTGGTGCTCTGTTTCTACCCTGTGACCTGAGTGGATATTTGCATACAGGAGGGACCTCTGTATAAAAAGCAGAAAGCAGTGAATAGAGGTCCTGTCTATGGGGCTCCCCCTGTGAGGGGATGCTGACTGTGTCCTCAGAGAACTCAGCCCTTCCTGGGATCCCCCTCCCACACACCAGAAAGACGATTAAGGAATGAAATGATGAAGGAGGGCTGGTCAGGAAAAAAGATGCTTTCAGGGAACAATGGCAGATTTGGGGAAGAGACTTTATCCCAAGAACGTGTTTCCCTTTACTCAACAAATGCCCACCACACATTCAGGTACCAGCCATTTGTTAGACACAATCTCTTATTTTTTTTTTTTCTTTTCTGATTACCTGATGTTTACTTACTCCATTGCAAACACCAGAGAAAAATATACATGTTTGAATCACATTGAATTCATGGAGTTGAGTACAATTTAATGTTTTTCAGAATTCCAAATCCTTTGTATTTCCCTTTGTTTTTTCTTGACTGTTTTTTCATCTTGAACAGCTTAAATAACCTGAAGAATCACTCTAGAGGTGGTTTGATCATAGTAATAAACACAGTATTAATTCTGTGGACAAAGTTTCTGCTGAGATGCTCGTCTTCCCAGCAGGCTGACTTGCCCAGTGGGCTGCAT
>NW_020867133.1:0-40936 GCF_003369695.1 Bos indicus x Bos taurus
GATGGCCATTAATTGCTAAAGGGCTTTCTGATACAAGAAACTACCCTCTTGGCTTCATGCTGTACACCAATCAAAAATAATGCTGGTTTCACACTGCACTCTCCTAGAGATGGACGGTCTCACAGACCCTGAGCCTGTGACCCTCCATATTCAGTTACCCATTAGGCTTTGGATCATGGACTACATTCCACAAATTTGTCAGGGCTATCAAACTGAGGCCCCTTCAAACAGGATGGAGCCACCTGTGGTCTTCTGGTATATTCCACCTGCAGAAGCAGGTGGCTTCCACTGTCTTCAGTCCCTAGCTCAATGCCATGATGCTGGGGAGCTCTATCCTCCTCCAAGTTCTTTGGCAACCAGAGAACCTCTTGGCATCAGTGCACTGACAGCAGTGGAGTTCTCAGACTATACAATTGGCACTGTTAGCAGTATGTGTGATGGGGGACAGTGAAATATTGCTGCTTTCACGTGTTTAGCCCAGATGTCATTGATTAGGGGGGGACCCAGAGGTCAACAAGCTTGGTCAAATTCGGGCAGTTATCTTCATGTTGGATGCCCTGACCAACACGTGGCATCATCTTCATATTATTCTAAACTGTTGGGCCATTACTTAAACTTGTTCCTTCCAAAGGAAAGGAGTCTGTAAATGTTCCCTCACAGATTCCTCAAATATAAAGCAAAACCACACATGTGTATACATATTCTAAAGTCATAATACAGGCTTTTTCAGGACACTTATTATTCCATTTGGGGTTATACACATTACTGGTAATCACTAGGACCCATGTTTCACTTTTCAAAATACACAGTGCTGGGCTCTTGGAAAAACGGCTTTCAAAGCCTCTATGTTCCTGAAGTGAAAGTGAAAGAGTTAGTCCCTTAGTAGTCTCTGATTCTTTGTGACCCATTGACTGTACTGTCCATGGATTTCTCCAGGCACAAATACTCAAGTGGGTTGCCATTTCATTTTCCACCAGATCTTCCAGACCCAGGGATTGAAGTCAGGTCTCTCACGTTGCAGACAGATTCTAGGTACCAAATATCTGGTTTAACTCAATAGATAATAGTTTTTCATAGAAACTTCTTTCAAATTCCAGTTGAACAGATAAACTACTAAACAAGTCTCTATATTGCTCCAAGCCTAAACCAATCTTTAAAATTTTTTGACGCAACCTCCTTCCCATAACGGCTGAAGGCCATATTGAGGGAACATACTCTGTGGAACCCATTAGACTGTCCCATGGGTCAAGCAGTTGCTTATTTGATAGGGGACCCATTTGTATTTAAACTTCCACTAAAATACTAAAACAAAATCTCTGTCAAAGTATAGCTAGGTATCATTGTGGTGATTGCTGATCTTCTCACTCCTCGTCTGGGTATTTCATTGGTTTACAATGTGGAGTCACAAATTCTCCAAGTAAGCTATTGCTTCAACTAAGCATGGCCCATGCTGAGACCCACATCAACCCAAGTGGTTATCTACTGAAAAAAGAATACTCTAGTCTCACATCCCATATGGAATCTCCCTGGTCCAAAATCTCACCACTGGAAATGGAACTGTTTCACATGACATCATCCCAACCCAAGATCTCATCACTGGAGAGGACCCTGTCCTCTACACTTCATCCTGAATGCTGAAGCTGCTGTTTCAGAGATATCCATCAACTGCCTCTTCTAAGGCACAAATTCAGTTTCAGTTCAGTTCAATCACTCATTCGTGTCCGACTCCTTGTGACCCGTGAATCACAATATGCCAGGCTTCCCTGTCCGTCACCAAGTCCAGGACTTCACTCAGACTCATGTCCATCAAGTCAGTGATGCCATCCAGCCATCTCATCCTCTGTCATCCCTTTCTCCTCCTGCCCCCAATCTCTCCAGCATCAGAGTCTTTTCCAATGAGTCAACTCTTCACATGAGGTGGCCAAAGTATTGGAGTTTCAGCCTCAGCATCAGTCCTTCCAATGAACACCCAGGACTGATTTCCTTTAGAATGGACTGGTTGGATCTTCTTGCATTCCAAGGGACTCTCAAGGGTCTTCTCCAACACCACAGTTTCAAAAGCATCAATTCTTTGGCACTAAGTGTTCTTTATAGTCAACTCTCACATTAGAAAAACCATAGCCTTGACTAGACGACCTTTGTTGGCAAAGTAATGTCTCTGCTTTTGAATATGCTATCTAGGTTGGTCATAACTTTCCTTCTAAGGATTAAGTGTCTTTTAATTTCATGGCTGAAATCACCATCTGCAGTGATTTTGGAGCCCAAAAAAATAAAGTCTGACACTGTTTCCACTGTGTCCCCATCTTTTGCCATGAAGTGATGGGACCAGATGTCATGATCTTAGTTTTCTGACTGTTGAGCTTTAAGCCAACTTTTTCACTCTCCTCTTTCACTTTCATCAAGAGGCTTTTTAGTTCCTCTTCACTTTCTGCCATAAGGGTGATGTCATCTGCATATCTGAGGTTATTGATATTTCTCCCAGCAATCTTGATTCCAGCTTGCGCTTCTTCCAGCCCAGCGTTTCTCAGATGTACTCTGCATAGAAATTAAATAAGCAGGGTGATGATATAAAGCCTTGATGTACTCCTTTCCTATTTGGAACCAGTCTGTTGTTCCATGTCCAGTTCTAACTGTTGCTTCCTGACCTGCATACAGGTTTCTCAAGAGGCAGATCAGGTACTCTGGTATTACCATCTCTTTCAGAATTTCCCACGGTTTCCTGTGATCCACACAGTCAAAGGCTTTGGCATAGGTCAATAAGCAGAAATAGATGTTTTTCTGGAACTCTCTTGTTTTTTTGATGATCCAGCAGATGTTGCCAATTTGATTTTTGGTCCTCTGCCCTTTTCTAAGACCAGCTTGAACATAGGGAAGTTCACAGTTCACGTATTGCTGAAGCCTGGCTTAGAGAATTTTGAGCATTACTTTTACTAGCATGTGAGATGAGTGCAATTATACAGTAGTTTGAGCATTCTTTGGCATTGCCTTTCTTTAGGATTGGAATGAAAACTGACCTTTTCCAGTCCTGTGGCCACTGCTGAGTTTTCCAAAGTTTGCTGGCATATTGAGTGCAGCGTTTTCACAGCATCATCTTTCAGGATTTGAAATAGCTCAACTGGAAATTCCATCACCTCCACTAGCTTTGTTCATAGTGATGCTTTCTAAGGCCCACTTGACTTCACATTCCAGGATGTCTGGCTCTAGGTCAGTGATCACACCATTGTGATTATCTGCGTTGTGAAGATCTTTTTTGTACAGTTCTTCTGTTCTATTCTTGCCACCGCTTCTTAATATCTTCTGCTTCTGTTAGGTCCATACCATTTCTGTCCTTTATTGAGCCCATCTTTGCATGAAATGTTCCCTTGGTATCTCTAATTTTCTTGAAGAGATCTCTAGTCTTTCCCATTCTGTTGTTTTCCTCTATTTCTTTGCATTGATCTCTGAGGAAGGTTTTCTTATCTCTTCCTATTCTTTGGAACTCTGCATTCAGATGCTTATATCTTTCCTGTTCCCCTTGCTTTTCACTTCTATTCTTTCCACAGCTATTTGTAAGGCCTCCCCAGACAGCCGTTTTGCTTTTTTGCATTTCTTTCTATGGGGATGGTCTTGATCCCTGTCTTCTGTACAATGTCACAAACCTCCGTCCATAGTTCATCAGGCACTCTGTTTATCAGATCTAGTCCCTTATCTATTTTCTCACTTCTACTGTATAATCATTAGGGATTTGATTTAGGTCATACCTAAATGGTCTATTGGTTTCCCCTACTTTCTTCACTTTAAGTCTGAATTTGGCAATAAGGAGTTCATGATCTGAGCCACAGTCAGCTCCCAGTCTTGTTTTTGCTGACTGTATAGAGCTTCTTCCATCTTTGGCTGCAAAGAATATAATCAATCTGATTTCGGTGTTGACCATCTGGGTGATGACCATGTGTAAAGTCTTCTCTTGTGTTGTTGGAAGAGGGTGTTTGCTATGACCAGTGCATTCTCTTGGCAAAATTCTATTAGACTTTGCCCTGCTTCATTCTGTATTCCAAGGTCAAATTTGCCCATTACTTCAGGTGTTTCTGGGCTTGCTACTTTTGCATTCCTGTCCCCTATAATGAAAAGGACATCTTTTTGGGGTGTTAGTTCTAAAAGGTCTTGTAGGTTTTCATAGAACTGTTCAACTTCAGCTTCTTCAGCATTACTGGTTGGGGCATAGACTTGGATTACTGTGATATTGAATGGTTCACCTTGGAAATGAACAGAGATCATTCTGTTGCTTTTGAGATTGCATCCAAGTACTGCATTTCAGACTCTTTTGTTGACCATGATGGCTACTGCATTTCTTCTAAGGGACTCCTGCTCACATTAGTAGATATAATGGTCATCTGAGTTAAATTTACCCATTCCAGTACATTTTAGTTCGCTGATTCCTAGAATGTTGACTTTCACTCTTGCCATCTTCCTGTTTGACCACTTCCAATTTGCCTTGATTCATGGACCTAACATTCCAGGTTCCTATGCAATATTGCTCTTTACAGCCTCAGACCTTGCTTCTATCACCAGTCACATCCACAGCTGGGTATTTGTTTTTGCTTTGGCTCCATCCCTTCATTCTTTCTGGAGTTATTTCTCCACTGATCTCCAGTAGCATATTGAGGCCCTACTGACCTGGGGAGTTCCTTTTTCAGTATCCTATCATTTTGCCTTCTCATACTGTTCATGAAGAAACCCAAGTAAGATGGTAGGTATTGTGAGAGGGCATCAGAGGGCAGACACACTGAAACCATAATCACAGAAAACTAGCCATCTAATCACACGGACCACAGCCTTGTCTAACTCAGTGAAACTAAGCCATGGTGTGTGGGGCCATCCAAGACAGGCGAGTCCTGGTGGAGAGTTCTGACAGAATGTGGTCCACTGGAGAAAGGAATGGCAAGCCACTTCAGTATTCTTGCCTTGAGGTCTGCTCTAGGATGCAGTTAAGTTACTTAGAAACAGTTTGACCTTTCTACATCTTGCTTTTCATATTGTCAGGCAAGGCCAGAGCATGATCTAAAGCTTATTATTTCCTACAACTGAGATAAGATTCTTCTAAGTACTCTATCTATAATGAATTAGGATAATTTCCAGTCTGACTATGTGAAGCAAGAACTATTTCCAACCATGTGTGATGCTGGATAGTGTCCCATCTAATCCTTTCAGGTGGTTCTTTGCCTGGCATTGAGTAAGTCCTTCACACATGCGCTGATCAGTATTTTGCTAAATGCCCCAAGGGAGGCCTCCAGAGGATTTCTGGAATTCTCTTGTTGTTTAGTAATCTACAACACAGTACCTATTCTGTGAACTCTCTATGCGTCAATCTCTCCAGACCTTCAATCACTTTGTCCTTGGCTCAGGAAATCAGCCATGCTTGCCTGTCTGCCCCACTTTGAGCCGCAGCCTGGACACTCCCTCAAGGCAAGTAAGCTCAGACACTAGAAGGATTCACTATTTTGTTTTCCTGTCTCTAGACATTCCTGCTGGAGAAGGCAATGGCACCCCACTCCAGTACTCTTGCCTGGAAAATCCCATGGATGGAGCCTGGTAGGCTGCAGTCCATGGGGTCGTGAAAAGTCAGACATGACTGAGCGACTTCACTTTCACTTTTCACTTTCATGCATTGGAGAAGGAAATGGCAACCCACTCCAGTGTTCTTGCCTGGAGAATCCCAGGGATGGTAGAGCCTGGTGGGCTGCCGTTTATGGGTTGCACAGAGTCAGACACGAATGAAGTGACTTAGCAGCAGCAGCAGCAACATAACTTGTACTAATGCTCCTCTTTAGATACAACTGCCCTGTTATCTCTTCTTCTTTCTCTGGCTTCAATTATACCATGACCTTCTTTTATGGAATTCTGTCAAATACAGTGTTCTGTCCTTAGTTTCTTTAAACCAATTTATCTTTTCTTTCCTTGTTGTTGTCTCTTCAAGAATAAAATTCTTACCTGCATGCATGGCTCAATCATGTCTAACTCTTTGTGACTCCATGGACTATAGCCCCCAGGCTCCATTATCTATGGAATTTTCCAGGCAAAAATACTGGATTTGGTTGCCCTTTCCTACTCCAGGGGAATGTTCCTAACCTAGGGATTGAGCTCAGGACTCTTGAGTCTCTTGCATTGGCAGGTGGATTCTTTACCACTGTGCTACCTGAGAAGACCAAAATTCTTACTTATCTAGTTTCCAATTCTCTATTTTTTCATATTACTTACCCTATTGGCAAGTTAATGCATTCATTAATACAGTCCTTTCTTCATTTATTCTCTGTGTGTGTGCACAAAAGGAGAGCTATATGTACTTGATGTTAAAGTTATGTGATCCAATATCAGTCAGTCAGTTCAGTCACTCAGTTGTGTCTGACTCTTTACGACCCCGTGGACTGCAGAATGCCAGGCCTCCCTGTCCATTGCCAAGTCCTGGGGTTTACTCAAACGCATGTCCATTGGGTCAGTGATGCCATCCAACCATCTCATCTTCTGTCGTCCCCTTCTCCTCCCACCCTCAATCTTTCCCAGCATCAGGGTGTTTTCAAATGACCCAGTTCTTTGCATCAGGTGGCCAAAGTATTGGAGTTTCAAAGTATTGGAGTGATCCAATATAAATACCTACTGTTTCTGCTACATGTGACATACTACCTAAGGATGACTAGCCTGGAGGTGCCATCTTTTAGGAAACTAGAGTCGTGTGAAGAGTGAGAAACCTTCATGTTTCTTCATTTTTTCTGACATAATGCTAATTTTTGTAATTCCTAGATTGGATGAAGCACAAGCTGGAAACAAGATGGCTGGGAGAAATAGCAATAACCTCAGATATGCAGATGACACCACCCTATGGCAGAAAGTGAAGAACTAAAAAGCTTCTTGATGAAAGTGAAAGAGGAGAGTGAAAAAGTTGGCTTAAAGTTCAACAGTCAGAAAACTAAGATCATGGCATCTGGTCCCATTACTTCACGGCAAATAGATGGGGAACAGTGGAAACAGTGGCGACTTTATTTTTCTGGGCTCCAAAATCACTGCAGATGGTGATTGAAGCCATGAAATTAAAAGACCCTTATTCCTTGGAAGGAAGGTTATGACCAACCTAGATAGCATATTCAAAAGCAGAGACATTACTTTGCCAACAAAGGTCCGTCTAGTCAAGGCTATGGTTTTTCCAGTGGTCATGTATGATGTGAGAATTGGACTATAAAGAAAACTTAGCACCAAAGAATTGATGCTTTTGAACTGTGGTATTGGAGAAGACTCTTGAGAGTCCCTTGGATGGCAAGGAGATCCAACAAGTCCATCCTAAAGGAGATCAGTCCTGGATTGTCATTGGAAGGACTGATGCTGAAGCTGAAACTGCAATACTTTGGCCACCTGATGCAAAGAGCTGACTCATTGGAAAAGACCCTGATGCTGGGAAAGATTGAGGGCAGGAGGAGAAGGGGACGACAGAGGATGAGATGGTTGGAAGGCATCACCGACTCAATGGACATGGGTTTGGTGGACTCCAGGAGTTGGTGATGGACAGGGAGGCTGCGTGTGCTGTGGTTCATGGGGTCACAAAGAGTCAAGACATGACTGAGGAACTGAACTAAACTGATTGTAATTATATAAAGCAAAATCAGTATTTACTATATTAAATACAATGTTACAGTACAAATGTAATGAGGTTAGAAAAGTTACTTTAAAATTGGACATTGCTAGAATTAAATGACATAATTTAAGAATACGTAGTAGATTAGTTAAATGATGGCATATCCATACAGGGGAATGGTTTAGAGATTTAAAATAATATTAGAGAAAAAAAAAGTTGATGACATGGGAAGTGCTCGATATTATTGAGGGGAAAACTGTAGTTTATAAACTGCTCACACGATACGATTGATATATATTAATATTGCCATTGTCATAGAAAATTCTGGAGGAAATTCTAAACGTTAAACTTGATTAATAGTAAATGTATAGGAGATTTTCTTTTCTTTTGTTCTCACATGTTTCTCTCAACATTAACAAATATGACAAGAATTACTTTTATTATTATTTCTGTGGTAGAAAAAGTATAAACAAAAATTAACTAAAATTGTTAGCACAGGTTTGCTAAAAAGTAAGCATTGAATAATATTAATCGGCTCATCTCTTTATATCCTCTTCCTCCACTATGTAAGCTGTTGCTTTATTACACACTGGCTTTAAGTGTATATGTATATATTGTGAATAATATACTATGTATATATTGTGAATAATATACAAGATTATAAATTACTTGAGTACAAGGTCAAGTTCTTTCTACTATTCTTGACTTCAACTAATGTAGTGCTGGACTTCTCATATGGATAAAATATAATTTGTTGATATTTGAGATTATTTTTTCTTATTTTATCCTTAATTCTTTTTTCATTGGAAAGTGTGGATTGAATAAGAAACAATTTCTTTGATATTTTGTAACTTTAAAAAGATAATTTGAAATGTATAAGCATACTTTCTTTTTTAACTTAATCTCACTTCAGAAAGTTGCAAAAACCTCTCAGTTGGGTGGAATTACTTTTGATTATGGTGTGATTATTTAGTTTTTTTCTTCCTTTTTTTACACAAGTTATTGGATTGGGCTTGAGTATTCCAGGAATATGGCTTTTTTAAAAAATCTATTGACAGAATTCAATTTCTGCCTTGCCATAATCCAGATGAAGGGAGGGAAACCACATGAGGAGCTTGCCACTTCATCAATGACTTCATTCTGCAGCATAAAATCATTTCCTAACCTCTGCAACACTTAATTATTGAAATTACTCCAGCAGCGGGATTCTGTGGTGAAGAGGTTCCTAGTAAGTTACATGTGATTCATCTTAAACTTAGTTAAAAACTGAAGGTGCTAAATATACATCAATGAATGAAAAATGAAGACCCTGTTGAATTTAGTCAATCATTGCCTCCTTTTTCTACTTCTCCTGTACCATATTTTTCCTTTCATATTTTGATTAATTAAGGTAATCTATTATTTATTTTAATTAATTAATATATTTATTTATTTGTCAAATGGACATTCTAAACACTTTTGGTTAGTATACATAAAGTAACAAATGTTGATTAGTCTCCTAAACATACCCCATACAAACTTCAATAAATATTAATTGTTTTGGGATAAAGTCTGAAGAACTTAACCATCCAGTTAAGGCTTTCTTTCCTCTCCCTTGATCTTCAATTTATATCCAACACTGTTTATTACAATCAGTTTGGTCAACTGTCTCTTTAGCACAGATATTCCTCAAGTGCTTTAAAATTAGTTGGAAATCATGGTGGTCCTGGAATTGAATACTTGAAAAAAAGAAAAAAAAGCAGTCCTTGCCTTCAAGGAACTCAAAGAGATAAGAAGTAAACAGTGGATTGTTACAGCACGGGAGGTAACTTCTATGGGTGAGGAATGTGTGCAGCTCACTGTCAAACTCAGAAAACTGACAAATAACTAAGATTTTGGCAATGGTAGCACATACAAAATCTGATAAGATTTTGTTATTTTGCTTGATCAGTGCAAGCAGCTATAACAAGTACATGAAGGTGAATGTAAACTCTTAGCTATGAAGGCAGACGTGATTTTTCAAGCATGTAGAAGACATCATAGTTTGTAAACTCATAGCATGAAATACAATCTTTTGTGTTTTCTTCTAATTCTCAGTATTTCATTAATTCTAGAAGATAAATTGTTGATGTTCAGTCAGTTGTGTCCGACTCTTTGCGACCCCATGGACTGCAGCACACCTGTCCATCACCAGCTCCTGGAGCTTGCTCAAACTCATGTCCATTGAGTTGGTGATGCCATCCAACCATCTCATCTTCTGTCGTCCCCTTCTCCTCCTGCCTTCAATCTTTCCCAGCATCAGGATCTTTTCCAATGAGTCAGTTCTTCACATCAGGTGGCCAAAGTATTGGAGTTTCAGCTTCAGTATCAGTCCATCCAAGGAATATTCAGGACTGATTTCCTTTAGGATGAACTGCTTGGATCTCCCAAGAGACTCTTAAGAATCTTCTCCAACACCACGATTCAAAAGCAACAATTCTTTTGTGCTCAGCTCAGACAGTAAAACATCTGCCTACAATGTGGGAGACCGGGGTTCGATCCCTGGGTCGGGGAGATCCTCTGGAGAAGGAAATGGCAACCCACTCCAGTACTCTTGCCTGGAAAATCCCATGGATGGAGGAGCCTGGTAGGCTACAGTCTATGGGGTCGCAAAGAGTTGGACATGACTGAGCGACTTCACTTTCTTTCAGCTTTCTTTATAGTCCAACTCTCACATCCATTCATGACTAATGGAAAAACCATAGCTTTGACTAGACGGACATTTGTCAGCAAAATAATGTCTCTGCTTTTTAATATGCTGTCTAGTTTGGTCATACCCTTTCTTTCAAAGAGCAAGTGTCTTTTAATTTCATGGCTGCAGTCACCATATGCGGTGATTTTGGAGCCCAAGAAATAAAGTCTGTCACTATTTCCATTGTTTCCCCATCTATTTGCCATGAAGTGATGGGACCAGATGTCATGATCTTAGTTTTTTGAATGTTGAGTTTTAAACCCATCTTACTGGGGCTTCTCCTTTGCCCTTGACATAGGGTATCATTTTTTGGTGGGATCCAACAAGCCGCTTGATGAAAGTAAAAGAGGAGAGTGGAAAAAGTTGGCTTAAAGCTCAACATTCAGAAAATGAAGAGTTTTCTGTAAGAGTTACTTACAGAAGATGAGTGCATGTCCTTCTACTCCACCCTCTTAGTATGGTACAGGTATAACTGGAGAGACTCAGTTGGACAGTATAGCTAAAAAGTTCTAAGATTGCGTGGTCATACTTGATTAACATAAAATTCAACGCATATCTGAGATGCCAAATAAAAGGAATATGGGACTTAGAATCAATTTTTTTTTAACTGACTGAGTTTGTATTAATTAGTGTGACCTTGATTTGAGACATAGATTCAGTTGCCTAGAAAGATCAGAATATCAAGGTTGATGGTCCAAGCTAGTTTAAATCTAGCTCTGCATTTGTTTCTATCTGTATACATTTCACAAGCATTGATGCAAAGTACAACTGTGGTCCTTTTTAGTCAGTCTTTAATATGTGGTTGTATTAAGCCAAGAGAACAGAATCTAAAGCAATAATAGCTCTATCTTTCTGGCAACAGTTGTCCCAGACAATGAGTCAAAATAATGGTGCTCACTGAGGGCCATGTACGAGCTGTGCAATGACTAAAGGGCTCAGAAGGAAGACAGCTATGGAAGGGAACTAACAGAGCAAAGCAAAAACACCTCTAAAAGAACTCAGAGTTGATTTGTATTATGTTTAACTCAAATAATAGTTACATATTATACCAAAGGAAGTGGTGAGCAATAAAATGAAGAGATGATGGGTATATTCCAACCATTCTGATACCATGGCCATTTAGAGTGGTTTCAGTAATTTTTAAAATTATAGTAGTAATACGAAAGCATCACAGAATCTTTGAGAAGCCAAATTTTTCTTTTTTTTTTTCTTGGATCATTAACCCACCAACACAATCACTATTCATTTGTGTTTATCATCTGAAAAAAAATATTTATCATAGGCATATGTCTTTTATAATGGCAATCATGGTATACGTAACAACTTCATTTTGTTCTTTTTTCACATTTAATTATATAAGCATGCTTCCAAAGATGCTAAATTGTTTTCATAATTACATGTTTAAGTTCTGCATGATATTCACTTTACTCATCCCATTTTGTTGGGTTTGGGATTGAAGGTATAAGTTTTTGTTTTTGTCACTTTTTTGTTTTTAAAAATAACATCATTGTGTTGTACACACAGATTTTATCCAAAATTGTGTGTAGTTACTCAGGATAGACTCTCAGAAATATATGTTTTATGCTAAAGGGTCTGAATATTTTACAACCATTTCTAATATACATTGCCAAAATAATGTGTGAAAAGAATTGTTGGTTTAGAATGTATATATATATATGTGTGTTTTACTTATAGCACAAATGTTTCACAGTAAAATTTCAGAAAAAAATGAAATTAAAACCATTATCAAAGCTGCTGCTGCTAAGTCGCTTCAGTCGTGTCCAACTCTGTGCGACCCCACAGACAGCAGTCCATCAGGCTCTGCCGTCCCTGGGATTCTCCAAGCAAGAACATTGGAGTGGGTTGCCATTTCCTTCTCCAGTGCATGAAAGTGAAAAGTGAAAGTGAAGTTGCTCAGTCGTGTCCGACTCTTCGCAACCCCATGGACTGCAGCCTACCAGGCTCCTGCACCCATGGGATTTTCCAGGCAAGAGTACTGGAGTGGGTTACCATTGCCTTCTCCTATTATCAAAGCTAATGTACAATAATAGTAAAGATAGAGGAGAAACATATATGCAACAAAACAAGACAAGGTTGGTGTAGCAGAAAGCAAGTGAATGATCAAAGACTACTGTAGCTATGTCAAAAGGACTCGAAAATCTATCCTGAAGAGGCTAAAAATAGGGCAATTTGAGCATTTCTGAAGCTGAAATTTTTTCAAGTTCTTTTGTGGATCAGGATCCAGTCCAAGTTTACTCACTTTATTTCCTTATCATGTCTCCTTTAAACCTTTGATGTTTTTGAGGTGCCCTGGCTGGTAACCACATAACTTTTCTTTAAAATAAAAATATATACATTGATTAAAACATCTTTTTAGAATTTAGAATTTGGTGCATAAAAGTCCCTTTGGAAATTTGACAATGGTGGGTTGGATAACAGCTGTGCCGAGGACTAGCTTTTTAGCTTCTGAGATAAACACCCTTGACTGCCTTAGATTGTCTGTCCTAGTTAATCTGATCTGCCCAGTATTTCACTATGTTGCATATTATAATAAAGAATTATGCTTAGCAGCATATCAGTGTCTTCGCCTTAGTAATCCAGATTGCTCTGGATTTGTCCTAGTGGTATGGGAGACATAGATCTTATTCTTGCTGGGTCCTCTGTTCTGTGCTGTGCTCTTCATTTTTTCACCAGCATCTCAGAGGGATGCTGAAGACTGTAGAACCTGCCAAGCTGGTATGTGTAGTTCTCAAATTTTAGTGTGATCAGAGTCAGCTAGACATCTTATTAGAACGCAGATTGTTGACCCTCATGCCCAGAGACTCTTCAGTTCAGTTGCTCAGTCATGTCCAACTCTTTGCGACCCTATGGACTGCAGCCCACCAGGCTTCCCTGTCCTTCACCAACTCCCGGAGCTTGGTCAAACTCATGTCCATCAAGTAGGTGATGCCATCCAACCATCTCATCCTCTGTCGTCCCCTTCTCCTCCTGCCTTCAATCTTGCCCAGAATCAAGGTCTTCTCCAATGAGTCAGTTCTTCACATCAGGTGGCTAAAGTATTGGAGTTTCAGCTTCAGCATCAGTCCTTCCAATGAATATTCAGGACTGATTCCCTTGAGGATGGACTGGTTGGATCTCCTTATAGTCTAAGGGACTCTCAAGAGTCTTCTCCAACACCACAGTTCAAAAACACCAATTCTTTATAGTCCAAGTCTCACATTTGTACATGATTACTGGAAAAACCAAAGTTTTGACTGGACAGACCTTTGTTGGCAAAGTAATGTGTCTACTTTTTAATATGCTGTCTAGGTTGGTCATAGCTGGTTCAGTAGAAATGTGGTGACCTACAAAGCCTATTGCAGACAGCGTGCATGCATGTCTGACTCTTTGCAACCCTATGGACTATAGCCTGCCAGGCTTCTCTGTTCATGGGATTCTCCAGGCAAGAATACTGTAGTGGGTTGCTATGCCCTCCTCCAGGGAATCTTCTGGATCCTGGGATCAAACCCGTGTCTCTTATGTCTCCTGAATTGGCAGGTGGGTGCTTTACCACTAGCGCCATCTGAGGAGAGTGCAGCTCCCCCGACAAGATGAGGCTACTTTGTGCATACTTGTGTAAATGCTCCCATTCAGGAATGTGCATTTCTAACAAGTTCCCAAGGAAAGCTGATGCTGTCATTCCTGGGACCACCTCTAAGCACCACGGTAATTTTTTTGTTTGTTTTGTTTAGTCACAAGTCATGTCCAACTCTTTGTGACCCCATGGACTATAGCCTACCAGGCTTCCTTTGTCCATGGAATTTTCCAGGCAAGAATACTGAGGTGGGTTGCTATTTCCTTTTCCAGGGAATCTTCCTGACCCAGGGATCAAACGCTCATCTCTGACATCTCCTGCATTGGCAGGTGGATTCTGAGCCACTGAGCCACCTGGGAAGCTGAGCAAAAACAATGAAGTGGAACAAATAGCCTTAAGTCAAACAAACCTGACGAACTCCACCATTTACAATTTACATGATCTTAGAATTCCATTCCCAAGTCAAAGGGATGTGAACTTTCTTGAGAATCTTATGAAGAGTCAAGAAAGTAAAGTTTCTAAATCTCATGGTTGTCTGAGAGTGATCAATACTTATGCTGCTTATTGACTTTTCACTCAACCTGGGGCTACCTTGGGCATGATCTCCTGAATTCACTCTGAAACTGGAACATTTATGATGATCTTATATTATAATCTGGGTTTGATTTGTTTTGTTAAAAACTGATAGTCCAGAAGTGCAGTCAACTCCCCAACCATATTAGTTTCCAAGATCGCTTACTCAAGGGCCCCACCTGCTAAAACTTAGGCCAAGTTCATGTTTAGGGGTTTCTGAAAAACCTCCAAATATCCCCCCTCTCAAAATGCAGAGTCACAAGTTCAGGCTGAAGGAAGCCATACAGACACTCTCAACTCTCTTAATTGAATGCAGGCAGTTGACATTTGGCCACTGGATTATAAAGAAGGGTAAGCAGTGGTCACTCCTCATAACATTTGGTCTTGAAATCAACTGTAATGAAATTGTCCTCTTGCCTATGTGCCTTTTATGTCTCTCAGTGAGTACTTGGAGTTTTAGGTCCGATAGTCCCTTTGGTTTTTCAAAAGTTGTTTAATCACCCCCTAAGCTCAAACAATAACATGTTTGCAGTAACATAACATCCTTCTCCACTTTCAAAACCCTCCTCCATACCCACCTGTTCTTCAAAGCACTTCCTCTTGCAATAACCACCTAATTCTCTGTGTACGACTACCCTGCATCGGTCTCTATTGTTTTGGCCTGTGCCGTCCAATGTCACACCTTTCATCTGTAAGTTCCCTGTTGAGAGCTTTTGTTCTTTGGGCATACTATAATACCTCTTACATAGCTCGGGGCACACAGCTGCTGTGCATAATAACAACAATCTTAATGAGAACCAACAGTAAATAACAAACACAACAACAGATACAATATCATATGACAACGTGGATCACAAAACCAGCCTGGCAATCAGAGTCCTCTGGGACTCTTCCAAAGCACTTTGTGAGAAGTAGCAGCCATGGACTCTCTGCAGGCTCTCCACTGGGGCTGCCGGAGAGGTCTCTGACCTACTCCGTGATGTGGCAGAAATGCTTGGCTCTGCAGAAGACAAATGCAAGGCCACACTCTGTGTTCAGGAATGCTCTGGACTCAGTGCTATAAATAATAATAAAGATAAATAATAAAAAAAGTGAAATGTTTTAAATGAAAGGTGATGCACTGTGAACTTAACACACTGGCCCTTTAGCCTTTCTGTTAACAAGGTAATCTGATTGCCATTGATTTTTTTCACCTCTGTTACTAAGAAGGTGATGAAATGGTGTCCACACAGATGTATTGAATCAGATACTAAACAAAGAGCAACATAAAGAACTATTATCAGCCACCTTGCTTTCAGCCTGCTGATTATGACATTACTGGAAAGACAAGGTCTGGGTGACTTAAAAAATAAAGCAGGGGGAGGGGGTGTAGATAAAAGGAACGAAAGCAGGTAAGTTTCTTCTGAATAGATGTGTGTTAATTTCAGAAGAATTTCACAAAGAGGTCTTTCTCTGCGCCATAGGTTTAAAAGGGACCATTTCTACTTCTGCAGTTCTCTGATAGGCATTCTAGTGTGATCTAATTAACTACTTTTATTATGCCATGGAGAAAATAGTATGGTAGAGATGTCACTAATACACATGTTTTTGCTGTATAGACTGTGATTGGGTATTGTGTCGAAAGAATTGTTAACAGCTTTTTGGGGAATCTCAAAGGAGCCCCCAAGAGTAAGACTCTTAAATACTTTGAGAGAAAGGCTAAATTTCCAACCTGTCAATGAACCTTATTTGTGCTTTGTGATGACTGATTAAAAGACCTGACTTGAAATGTATGACAAGAATGAAATGAGTTTATGAATGCTAACTTCATGGCTTATGCTGAATTAGTTTTCTAATCGTAAATATGTCCAGGTTTTATTGTTTTTTTTTTTTTTTTGCATTTTCCTTAGCCTAGTTGCCAAAGTCCATGATAAAGATATGTAAGCAACTTTCATATGTGTGAACATATGCTTTTGCCTAGATAAGAATGCCTCTGTTATCTTATGACCTTCGATGACGTATGTTTCTATGGTAATATCTCATATGGCATTTTCTCAAGGGCAGTGCTCCAATTCCTCTGCCCTGCCCAAGATTGGCAGCCATTGCTAATTGACTGTGAAAGTGGAAAATGCAGTGGTGTGAAGAGATCTCTTTCGGAAACTCCAGTCCAGTTTGGGAAAGGTAGTCAACTGAGGCGGAACAAGTTCAACCATGCTCTCAGCCCATATGGTGGTTCTAAAACCATGTAGAATAACTCACAAAGAAAACCACAGGTCACTACAATTGACGATGATAATTTCAACGGGTGGATTGAATGCCTCAGTGAAAATAGTAAAATTAAATTTGTTGGCCCTCACGCATCATTCTTTTCAGCCTCTTACAGGCAAGGGTCTTGAGAGAAATCAGGCCTGACAATAGAGAAAAATGTAAAAAGAGGTGTAATAAGTTAGATGATAACTTCCAAATAGGGTGGAAATGTATCAGGAGGAAAACTGGAGAAATAAAAAACAGATAATTCGTAAAGTCAGGGTAAAAGCAGAATACCCTTTTTTTTTTTCCTTTATTTTTTCTGCATGATGCACCAAAAAGGTAAAAACTTCTTGTCCTTCATTGAAATGTATTCGGGTGCGGCCAATACTGTAGAAGGTGGAAGGTTTTTGAAAAGTAGCGGAAAAGTAGTCAAATTGGAACATGTATCACCTTCTCTTTGAGGACTTGTCAAAGGGATTCCTGGATCCCATTCCCAGAGGTTTAGATTTGCATTTCTATCAAGGTCTCAGATGGAATCAATGCTGTTGGCTGTAGAAATATCTTTGGGGCATCCGTGAGCTTTAAGATTTTTGACAGGGAAAATGTCTTTGAGGTCTATCAATATGGTAGATATCCAAACAGCAGAGATTTGCTTTAAAGTATCAGCGTTACCACTTTCTAACTTGTGGACTTGGATAACTAATATTAAATCTCAGTGTCCTCATATGCAAAATTCAAATGTGTGTGTGCTCAGTTGCTAAGCCATGTCTGACTCTTTGCTACCCCATGGACTTGTAGCCCACCAGGCTCCTCTGTGCATGGGGTTTTCTAAGCAAGAATACTGGAGTGGGTTGCCATTTCCTCCTCCAGGGGATCTTTCCCACCCAGGGATTGAACCCACACCCCCTGTGTCTCCTTTACTGGCAAGCAAATTCTTTACCACTGAGCCACCTGGGAAGCTTCCCGAATTCAAATACTGTCTATACAAATTAAATGAGATAACTTAGAAAAAGCAGCATACTCTAAATCTAGCAAATGCATATTAAGATATGCTTCCTTTAACTTCTTTGATTGAATTGCAGATGTCTAGCTTTGGGGGATGGAGAAGGAAATGGCAACCCACTCCAGTGTTCTTGCCTGGAGAATCCCAGGGATGGCGGAGCCTCGTGGGCTGCCGTCTATGGGCTCACACAGAGTCAGACACGACTGAAGCGACTTAGCAGTAGCAGCAGCAGCTTTGGGGGAGGAATTGGAGTCCAAAGCAAAGAACTGGTATTAGTGGTTTCTATCACAATACAGAAGAAAATGACTTATTTTAAATGTGTTAATAAAAATTATTCCATTGACTAGAGCTGCCCCTGTGAAATTTTGGGTGTCCAGAGGTATTCAGAAGGGTAAGAGACTTCAGTAAGAATTAGCAGGCTAAATATACTTGGGAATAATGGTTGTGTGTTGTGTTCTACTTATAAAATACTTAGTACATTGATGACATTAATACCAACACATATGTTTTTATTTCTCAAGGGGAATTTTAACTGATTTTGAGTGTTTAACAGCCACATGATTTAAGATCAGCAGTTACAAACCTCAAATGAACATGCTAGGGCAGGGACAAAAGAAGATGCTTTGATACAAGGTTGTTTTCTCAACTGACACAACAACTTATATCAGAAGTCTTGCAAAATTCACACATGATGACGCAGAGGTTTCAGCTTGGGAAGAACAGCATAAGGGAAATCAGGAACATAGAATAAATCAAGACTACGTGTAAAGATAATCATTAAGACATTATTAGTATTATCCAAAAAGGAAAGCCAATGAAAGAGAAATGGTTGATCCAATTACAACACATTAAGTGAGAACACCAAAGTGTAAACTACATTTGGAATAAGATCACAGCTGTAAAGAGAGAATTGGCTTTTATTCCTAGGATTTCATCACTGACTAGAAGTAGAATCTTGAGTCAGTCGTTCTTGACAGGAGGTGATTATGCTACACAGAGACCTTTCCCAATGCCTGTATATATATAGTCGCCACTGGGGAGGGCGGGTCCCTGGCATTTAGTGGACTTGAGATGCTGCTACAATCCACAATGCACAGGACAGCCCCCACAACAAAGAATTATTTAGCTCAAAATGTCAGTAGGGCTGAGGTTGGAAAACTCTGCCTCAAATAAATTCTATAACTTCTCTAAACGTCTTTTTATGTTTAAATCTAAAAATAAAACCCAATAATACCTATTGAATAGGGTTGTTTGGAAATTAAATGAGATGATCTATGAAGCAAATATGGTCTGGGTTTTTTGTCAGTTTCTAGTGAAAGTTGATATGATTTATCTATTACTACTCAATGACATCTTTAGGAATAAAAAAGGAATGTAGCAACTAACTGAATTTTGTCCTTCCTCAACTTTTTGATTTTTTCCAAACTTTCTCCAATGAATAGAAAGAAAGTAATCTTAATTTTAACATTTTAATAAATGCAATTTAATTATTTATTGATATCAATTTTATAAGTGATAAACTATTTTAAATGCTATCAAAAGAAGACTTTGTTGTGAGGCTACTTACCATGTGTATGTACTATTGTTAAAGAAGTAGGGAATTTGAGGACTTGTATGATAGAGCAAATTTAGCAAATATCTTTTTCATTTTGGAAATCATCAGGTGTTACAATATAGGCAGTGAAGCCTGCCAGCATCTAGTACTCAACTAGCAGGATTTATTTTCAAGTTAAATTTTGAAATAATGAAGGTTCTGAGCATGCTGAAGAGACATTCTTAGGTATCATTTTATGCAAAAGCATTACAAGATTAATGATTAGCTAACAGTTGAAAAAAGATAATGGCCCCTTTACTGAAGGCTTGTAGTTTTTCAGGACACCAACCCTGGGAAAAAAGTAAAGCAATGCTTATTTTATCTATCTGTCTATCTATTTACCTATATTTATATCAATATTTTGGCCTCCTGATGTGAAGAGTTGACTCTTTGGACAAGAAGAACCATACCCAGGGCTCGAACACGTCTTCCCAGTCGCAGGCCAATTCTTTACCATATGAGCCACCAAAGAAGCCCAAGAATACTGGAGTGGGTAGCCTTTCCCTTCTCCAGGAGATCATCCCAACTCAGGAATAGAACCAGGGTCTCTTGCACTGCAGACGGCTTCTTTACCAGTTGAGCTACCATGGAAGCCCCAGTCGAGCTATAGGCAACTGAAAAACGACCAATGCAAAGACAGGTTTCATCTGAATTCCCTTCTCTACCTATGGACAGATTCTCCTAAAGGAACACAGTTATCGTAAGTCTTATCCTTGACATTTTACCAACCAGGGAAAATTGGCTTCTTACAGAGGAAGAGACTGGAAATCCATGTCGTGCCCAGACAAACTTTGTCACAAGCTATCCTCGGTTCAGTTCAGTTCAGTCACTCAGTCATGTCCAACTCTTTGCGACCCCATGAACCGCAGCAAACCAGACCTCCCTGTCCATCACCAACTCCCGGAGTTTACCCCAACTTGTATCCATTGAGTGATACAAGTGATGCCATCTAGTCATCTCATCCTCTGTCGTCCCCTTCTCCTATCCTCAATCTTTCCCAGCATCAGGGTCTTTTCCAATGACTCAGCTCTTCGCATTAGGTGGCTGAAGTGTTGGAGCTTCAGCTTCAGCATCAGTCCTTCCAATGAACACCCAGGACTGATCTCCTTTAGGATGGACTGGATGGATCTCCTTGCAGTCCAAGGGACTCTCAAGAGTCTTCTCCAACACCACAGTTCAAAAGCATCAATTCTTCGGCGCTCAGCTTTCCTTATAGGCCAACTTTCACATCCATACATGACCACTGGAAAAACCATAACCTTGACTAGACGGGCCTTTGTTGACAATGTAATGTCTCTCCTGTTTAATATGCTGTCTAGGGTGGTCATAACTTTCTTTCCAAGAGTAAGCTTCTTTTAATTTCATGGCTGCAGTCACCATCTGTAGTGATTTTGGAGCCCAGAAAAATAAAGTCTGACACTGTTTCCACTGTTTCCCCATCTATTTGCCATGAAGTGATAGGACCAGATGCCATGATCTTAGTTTTCTTTTTTTTTTTTTTATTTGCTCATTCTTTTTGTATTTTTTAAGACTTTATGTTTTAAGAGCAATTTTAGATTTAAAACAAAATTTAGAGGAATATGCATAGATTTCCCATATACTCTCTATCTCTACACATGCATTTGTTGTTGTTGCTGTTCAGTTGCTAAGTTGTGTCCAACTCATTGTGAACTGATGGACTGTAGCACACAAGGATCCTCTGTCCTCCACTGTCTCATGGAGTTTGCTCAAATTCATGTCCATTGAGAGGTGAAACTATCTAACCATCTCATCCTCTGTCATCCCCTTCTTTTGCCTTCAATCTTTGCCTGCATCAGCATCTTTTCCAATGAATTGGCTCTTGCATCAACGGGCCAAAACATTGGAGCTTCAGCTTCAGCATCAGTCCTTCCAATGAATATTCAGGGTTGATTTTCCTTAAGATTGACTGGTTTGATCTCCTTGCTGTCCAAGGGACTCTCAAGAGTCTTCTCCAACACCACAGTTTGAAAGCATCAATTCTTTGGTGCTCAGCCTTTTTATGGTCCAACTCTCACATCCGTACATGACTACTGGAAAAACCATAGCGCTGATTACACAGATCTTTGTTAGCAAAGTGACATTGCTGCTTTTTAATATACTGTCTAGGCTCGTCATAACTTTCCTCCTAAGGAGCAAAAGTCTTTTAATTTCGTGACTGCAATCACCATCCATAGTGATTTTCGAAACCAAGAAAATGAAATCTGCCACTGTTTCCACTTTTTCCCCTTCTATTTGCCATGAAGTGATGGGACCAGATGCCATGATCTTCATTTTTTGCATGTTCAGTTTCAAACCAGCTTTTTCACTTTCCTCTTTCACCTTCATCAAGAGGCTCGTTAGTTCCTCTTCACTTTCTACCTTAGGGTGGTATCATCTGCGTATATGAGGTTGTTGATATTTCTCCCAGTAGTCTTGATTCCAGCTTGTGATTCATCCAGCCTAGCATTGCACCTGATGTACAATGCATGTAAGTTAAATAAGCAGCATGACAATACACAGCCTTGTACTCCTTCCCAATCTGGAACCAGTCAGTTGTTCCATGTCTGGTTCTAACTATTGCTATAACCTCTCTGAGTGACCCTCACTGTAGAGAAACTTATCATCTTTAATGTAGATGTTTTATCAATGGTGCTGTATAGAAGGAGAAGTTTTGAAACTACTGTAAAAATAAGACCGATAATCAGAAGCAGGAGACTTAAGTCCAAACCCTGACTCCAGGGAACTCCTGACTCCAAGGAACATTCATTGACAGGAGCTCATCAAATGCCTCCATACTGACACTGAAACCAAGCACCACACAAGGGCCAATAAGTTCCAGGGCAAGACATACCAAGCAAATTCTCCAGCAACAAAGGAACACAGCCCTGAGCTTCAAGATACAGGCTGCCCAAAGTCACCCCAAAACTATAGACATCTCATAACTCATTACTGGACATTTCATTGCACTCCAGAGAGAAGAAATACAGCTCCACCCACCAGAACACCGACACAAGCTTCCCTAACCAGGAAACCTTGACAAGCCACCTGTACAAACCCACACACAGTGAGGAAACGCCACAATAAAGAGAACTCCACAAACTGCCAGAATACAGAAAGGACACCCCAAACTCAGCAATTTAAACAAGATGAAGAGACAGAGGAATACTCAGCAGATAAAGGAACAGGATAAATGCCCACCAAACCAAACAAAAGAGGAAGAGATAGGGAATCTACCTGATAAAGAATTCCGAATAATGATAGTGAAATTGATCCAAAATCTTGAAACTAAAATGGAATCACAGATAAATAGCCTGGAGACAAAGATTGAGAAGATGCAAGAAAGGTTTAACAAGGACCTAGAAGAAATAAAAAAGAGTCAATATATAACGAATAATGCAATAAGTGAAATTAAAAACACTCTGGAGGCAACAAATAGTAGAATAACAGAGGCAGAAGACAGGATTAGTGAATTAGAAGATAGAATGGTAGAAATAAATGAATCAGAGAGGATAAAAGAAAAACAAATTAAAAGAAATGAGGACAATCTCAGAGACCTCCAGGACAATATTAAACGCTACAACATTCGAATCATAGGGGTTCCAGAAGAAGAAGACAAAAAGAAAGACCATGAGAAAATACTTGAGGAGATTAGTTTTCTGACTGTTGAGCTTTAAGCCAACTTTTTCACTCTCCTCTTTCACTTTCATCAATAGGCTCTTTAGTTCCTCTTCACTTTCTGCCATAACGGTGGTGTCATCTGCATATCTGAGGTTATTGATATTTCTCCCGGCAATCTTGATTCCAGCTTGTGCTTCTTCCAGCCCAGCATTTCTCATGATGTACTCTGCATATAAGTTAAATAAGCAGGGTGACAATGTACAGCCTTGACATACTCCTTTCCCTATTTGGATCCAGTCTGTTATTCTATGTCCAGTTCTAACTGTTGCTTCCTGACATGCATATAGGTTTCTCAAGAGACAGGTCAGGTGGTCTGGTATTCCCATCTCTTTCAGAATTTTCCACAGTTTATTGTGATCCACACAAAGGTTTGGCAGAGTCAATAAAGCAGAAATAGATGTTTTTCTGAAACTCTCTTGCTTTTTCCATGATCCAGCAGATGTTGGCAATTTAACCTCTGGTTCTATCTATCCTGCTGCTGCTGCTGTCCAACTTCAGTCATGTCCAACTCTTGCAACCCCATAGACAGCAGCCCACCAGGCTCCCCCGTCCCTGGGATTCTCCAGGCAAGAACACTGGAGTGGGTTGCCATTTCCTTCTCCAATGCATGAAAGTGAAAAGTGACAGCGAAGTCGCTCAGTTGTGTCCGACCCTCAGAGACCCCATAGACTACAGCCTACCAGGCTCATCCATCCATAGGATTTTCCAGGCAAGAGTACTGGAGTGGGGTGCCATTGCCTTCTCCTCTATCTATCCTACCCCCTGTCTATTCTTCTAAGAACTCATCCATCTTTTCTGAAAAGCATTACTCTCCCCTAAGGGACCTCCCTCTTTCCCAGCAAGATCCTGTTTAATTCTGAATGCCAAGTCATTCTTTGAGTTACTCATTTGTTTCCTAAGAGATCTCTGTTCAGTTAGTTAGGCTTCTAATAAAGTTCAGGCCATGGTAACAGCCCCATGAGGTTAGTTGATAGTTGAACATAGTTAGGATTTGAGCTACCCCCTCACACACAAATCCAGGAAGTGAAATCAAAGTAGGTAGGCAGAGGGATAGGAGGGGCTGAGGGTTATTTCAAGGAAAGAATACTCCAAATTATAAATAAGTGGGCTTGAGAGCCTTGGAGCGTAAACACGGAACAAGAGTGCAGTAGGCCAAGCTGGGTGCCTGCTCTCCCCACCTGTCTTGTATATACCTGAAAGACAGTGAAAGTGCAAGTCGCTCAGTTGTGTCCAACTTGTTGAGACCCCATGGACTACACAGACCATGGAATTCTCCAGGCTAGAATACTGGAGTGGGGAGCCATTCCCCTCTCCAGGGGACCTTCCCAACCCAGGGATCAAACGCAGGTCTCCTGCATTGCAGGCGGATTCTTTATTAGCTGAGCTATGCATCTGAAGGACCAGCTCAAAAGGAAATACACTGACAGGGCTCCTTACATACATGTGTTGTGACTATCTGTATTTTCACATTTTGTATCTTCTATGTTAGTTATCAAGGAGGTGAAAAGGAATGTTCATAAACAATTATTCTTTTGGTATTTAAAGTGTACGAAAGAAGCACAAACATAGAGTTTTAAAGAAATTGTGCTTATTGGAAGTCCAGACCATTTTTTTCCAAGCCAACCAGGTCTGATACTTTGACAAAGTTAGGGCAAGTACTTAAACTTGTGGGTGGCTATTCAGTTCCAATCTTCAGCCTGTGGGAAGTTCCTTACTAAATATTAGTGTTAGAAACCATCTTGTCTTATACTGGCTTTCATTAAGGATGCTCTGGGAAAATGCAAAGCTAAACTGGGAAAGGCTTTTTCTTATTTTTTTAATCAAATAAAACCCCAAAATGGATTTTCTTTCCGAGATGTTTTTTTTTGTTTGTTTGTTTCATCACAATGACCTTTCTAAGAAAAGATGAAGCCAGCCTCAGGTAAAAAGAAATGGCCACATTTCATCCACAGTTAGCCTTCATGACCCCTGAACCTGGTTTTTCTATCTGAACCTCTTTTCATGCACCATTTCTCGCAGTGTCTGATAAGGGACACACAAGGGCTTGAGCAAGGCAACACTGGAACTTGGACTTTCATAAAAGAGCCGGTAAACAAATTCTGCCCCACTTTAATTGGTGGTGTTATTCCTGTGTTTTGCTAAACTGTAGAATGCAGAGCAGTAAAATAGAGCCATTAAATGAGGCCCTGTAACCAGTTGGAGATCCCTAGTTATCATCTATGGTATTATATGTCTTTATATATAATGTATAGGTATATAACTACACACAGCCACACACTTCTGGATGTTTGCACACAAGCTCTATCGTCTCATCTTTTTTATTTTTCCCTATCTCTAACACAAAAGTCAAGGGGTTTGGGAGCACGCACAAAAAAAGAGATTTCTAAGAGAGCAGACGATTGGGCCAGGGTCATTCGAAAGGGTAATTATTGTTAAATGTCAGGTTAACTCTGAAGGCCTCAGCTCATCCAACTGAGAGCAGATTAGCCCAGATGGAGACATTTTCAACACGGTGCTGTCTGGCCAATCAGAGACAGCTGGGATTAGCCAAATACCTTCTCTCATCTGCTTGCTCACAGAAAGGTCAGTTTCTGCTCATTGCTTCTCTTTTAAGATGTGCTTTTTTTTTTAATTTTTTTTTTATGGCAGCCGTGTGCAGGAAATCAGGTCCCTTTTATCAGTGAATTAAATATTCAACATCTAAAACCCACTTTTTGAGAGTCAACTTCATTCACTTTCAAGATCACTTTTATCTTTTTTAAGGGCTGAAGATATACTGGCTGTGTGTACACAGTGCATATTTTACCCCTCGCCCTCCCGCTAAGCTGGAGGTCTGCCTGTCGTGTTTCGCGTATTTTCTGAAACCTTACTTGTTTCATTTCATGCATTTTCTGCTTTAAGGGCACCGGTTTATGTTTCCTATCATTTTCTTCATAAAAAGATGAGGGTAAAATGAAACTAACCCTGGGGTGCTCTAAAAGATAATCTGTTTTTATGTACAGCTTTTTCTCCCCCTAAGCAACATAAATGAGCACATGCATAAAATCAGTGACACAATGAACAGTAAGAAAAACAAAGATCATGGACTTGTGATTGCCCAAACTGCATGTGCCTGTGTGATGTGTGCACAAACACACACATGCACAATCTACAATTATCCACAGGAGGCCAGGGGATATGTGCTGAATGTATTATTTAATATATTCATACATGAATACCTGTGTATTCTTAGGAGAAATGTGTGGTACCATTTCTATACGTCTCTTAAAATGTAGTTATTTTCTCACTGTAGAATGCAATCCATGTGAGATGCTGGAACATTCATCTTTTGAAGAATTTCTTATAAAAGCTGAATAAAGATATTGTGAGGAAATCCTTGCCTTGCTGCAAACACGAACCTGTTTTCATCATGTTGCTTCCATACTGTTTTGTGTTAATTTACCCCTTCCTCAACTCTTTGCATTGTTTTTTTATGGAAGTGAAGATATCTTTAACAAGAAGACAAAGATGGTAGGCAAATGCATTGTTTTTTTATGGAAGTGAAGATATCTTTAACAAGAAGACAAAGATGGTAGGCAAATGCATTGTTTTTTTATGGAAGTGAAGATATCTTTAACAAGAAGACAAAGATGGTAGGCAAAATGGAGTATCTTATCTAGAAAATTTGCTACAATATTACACCACATAGTAGCTTAAACAAATATTAGGATAAAATGCAGAAGGCAATCATTAATAATGATTAATTCCCTTCAAGAGTATCTGCTGTAGTTAAGCTGCATTAAACATTTATTCTGTAGTAATATAGACGGCAATATTTCAAAAGCTCTAGAACCTCACACCCAGATCTTGGTTTTAAACACAATTCTCTAACAAGAAGAACCAGGGCTCCTTGGAGAAATGGCTGATTCCAGGACTAGGGCTGGTACAAGATAAGTCTCAAGTGCTAGAAATGAAGTATTCCTTCCAAACCCCATGTTGTGTCAAAGGGACACAAGAGTCAGTGGAAAGAGCACCCAGTGGCCAAACCTGGAACAATCTGACCAAGATAAAGTAATGCTGAGTTATAACTCAAAGCATAAAATGAATGTCCATGAGCCTATACTGATATAAATAAGTTATTGAATAAACAAGCAAATGAGGGAGAATTAGACAAATTTCCCATGCAGAAGAATTTTAAATAATTTATGTAGCTACTTTGCCCTCAAGATGGGGAACTTAATTCCTCCTCCATAGGTGTGGGTTATACACAGTGACTTCCTTCTGTAAGTGCAGTATGGAAAGGGTAGAAAATGAATAATTTTACAGTACAAGGTCTCACAAACACTATGCCAGCCATGTGATCAAGGTCAGTATCAACAGTGATAAGTTGTGTCAACAGTATATACCTGGATATGATGTGAGTGGCACATAACCTCTGGGTCCTTCCTCAGAAAACTACATAATCCCATTTTATTTATGAGAAAATAAAAGTGAGAGACAAATTCTAACTGAGGAAAATTCTACAAAACACCTGATTTGTACTCCCCCAAACTTTCGTGATCATCAAAGACAAGGAAAATCTGATAATCTGTCCCAACCAAAAGGAACCAAGAGAGGCATGACAAATGAACGTCATGTGGCTCCCTGAGTGGGATCCTACCATAGAACAAAGACATTAAGGAAAAAAATGGGAAGTGCAAATAAAGTGCAGGCTTTAGTTAATAATCATGGGTTGATATTGGTTCATTAACTGTGACAAAAGCATCATACAAATGTAAGGAGTTAAAAATAGGAAAAACTGGATGTGAGACAGTGAGAGGTCTCTATACTACTTTCCTCATAATTCTGTAAATCTAAACCTGTCCTAAAATAGAAAGTGTGTTAATCAAAACCTAGCTCAAATCATATCAAATGTTTAAAATTTTCAGCACTTTCAAAATAATTAAGTGTTCAAATTGGATTGGGATGAAATGGTTGAAAAGTGTCTTGAAAGAAAAATGGAGGCTTGGAGAACAATCTTGAGAATGCAAAGAAAGAAATACGACAACGCTTTTAAATGATCAGTTTGTAAATCTTAAATTGGTTTTTAGGCAAGCTCACTCAAAGTCCAAGTATTGTGTTTCTTCAAAAATGACCATTCCAACTAATATGGCCCACTTTTACCCTGCTCCCATGAATTGGCTTTCTCTTTCCACTTCTGTTCTGCATTTGCAACTGAAGTTTGACCTCCAGGGTCTCCAATGGCAAGCACTAGGAAATGCAGAAAGAGTTGATAGAAATACAAATATTACCTGTTCAAAGTTGTTGATTGCCCTTTTCCAGTTTATTCCACTGTTGGCCCCAGTAGCACAGATTACATAATGCCAGGAGACCACTCAGCAAATGCAGATAACATAACAGTAAAACATTCCACTAGATTTTGCCTGGATTATCTGAGTAGTACAGGCAGAAACATACTAGATTCAATGGATGTGAATATTTATGTACGGCAATGCTTTATCCCCTCAAAGGTATATATAACTTTCACACCAAACTTCAACCAGTTATTTTTCTTTTCATTATTAAAAATTGTGCTTTCAGTTGCTAAACTTGCCCAACTACTAATTCTGTATTTTTGATGAGCTGCACATATAATTTTCTAAATATCTTCAGGTTATTGACTTTTCAGACTGGTCAAACATAAATAAATTTTAATGTCCATAAGACAAATTTATTTCTAACTCTAAATAGTAGCAGATAGACTGGGCCTTTAAGTTACATTGTGATTTGGGGCTAAAACATATTTGGCTGTTCTTGTTCATTGAGAGAAGATGAGCTTTAGGACCAGTTTAACGTCTACAGATCAAATCACAAAATAACCATGATGTTAAGAAAATTACAGTCTTTAAGACTTTACTTTTAATAGTGTTTCAGTAGAATTAGAAAAACAAAATCTGAGACTGGAGGTTTACTTCTACAATCCCTGTATGAGTGCTGGTTAGTTTAGCTTCACAAAAGAAATAGAAAATTTCTGAGATTGCCCAGTGCTCTCTTGTAGCAAAATAAAGCCACAGAAAAATATCTTTTAAGGCAATAAAAGGAAGGTGTCTTCTAGTACAGACATATTTCAATTGTTATTGTTTTCTGAACTGACTGGACGATACTGGATAATAATGGAGATGTTTTTGACAGTTTCTTATTTATGAGTCTCTGGATGAGTTTGTGTATGAGTGTGGGTAAGCTTTAGTGCTGCACAAATAAGAGTAATATTTAAGGTTAATACAGCTGAAATGAATTTGTTTACTTCCCAAATGCACTGATTTCTAGATTCCTCTAAAGCAACTTTAAACTGTACACCCACCACAGAGAACTTATTTACATAGGAATCAGGATATACATGCAAAAAAAGGGTTACAAAAACATGATTCTATAGGAACAATGGAGTCTAGTTTTGTTTTGGAGCTGCCCAAATTGTAGGTTGTTGGGTGAAATTCATATGAATTTTCTGCAGAAATAATTTAATAAATAAAATATTTGAACAGTTGACCTTTTCAGTGCAAATATCGATGAAGGTGAATTTACTTAATAGGGGGACAGAATTTCTTTAGGACTTTGCTGAAGATGGTATATTTTGCAACCTGAGCTTGAAGTAACAATCTGTGAAACTAAAATAGAATGGAAATTGACTTTTACTTGTATAGCTACACTGTTATTTTTATTTCAGAACTTCATATGATTTTACCTAAGTGTTTGAAACTCCAGTACTTTGGCCACCTCATGCAAAGAGTTGACTCATTGGAAAAGACTGTGATGCTGGGAGGGATTGGGGGCAGGAGGACAAGGGGACGACAGAGGATGAGATGGCTGGATGGCATCACTGACTCGATGGATGTGAGTCTCAGTGAACTCCGGGAGTTGGTGATGGACAGGGAGGCCTGGCGTGCTTCGACTCATGGGGTCGCAGTCAGACATGACTGAGCGACTGATCTGATCTTGATCCAGATCAGACCGTGCATCTGTCTCCAAAGTTTTATTGAGCACGTACTACATGCCAAACAACTCATATGTGCTCAAGAAGCAGAAAAACACATTTTGCCTTTAAGAGGTTCAGAGCATCCTGTGTATTTTTGTAGCTTTTCTAGGACTTGCATTTTATTCATCATTTAATTTATTATGAAATACTTGCCTATCCCTATAAATTATATGTTCCCAGGAAGTAAATGTCACTCGATCTTATTTCCAATGTCTAGCAGCATGTCTTGTTCTGTTGCTCAGTCGTGTCCAACTCTGTGATCCAATGGACTCCAGCAGGCCAGCTTCCCTGTCCTTCCCTGTCCCGCAGTTTGGTCAAACTCATGTCCATTGAGTTGACAATACCATCGGGCCATCTCATCCTCTGCTCCTGCCCTACTGCTCCTGCCCTCAATCTTTCCCAACATCAGGGTCTTTCCAATGAGTTGACTCTTTGCATCAGGTGGCTAAAGTGTTGGAGCTTCAGCTTCAGCATCAGTACTTTCAATGAATATTCAGGGTTGATTTCCTTTACGATTGACTGCTTTGATCTCATCATTGTCCAAGGGACTCTCATTAAGCAGAGTGTCTGGCACACAGTAAATGTTTAAGAAGAATATGTCTGAATATAAAAGAATAAATGAATGGGAAACATCACTAGCTGTGATCGCAAAATGCAATCACTTTTTTTTTCTTTGGTATTATCAAAATGCTGGTAATAATTCATCTGAAAAATCCATACCCTAGCCTTCCTTCCTTGGAATCATTATTGCCAGGAGAACTAGCAATAACCTCAGATATGCAGATGACACCACACTTACATCAGAGAGTGAAGAAGAACTAAAAAGCCTCTCGAAGGAAGTGAAAGAGGAGAGTGAAAAAGCTGACTTAAACCTTAACATTCAGAAAACTAAGATCATGGCATCTGGTCACATCACTTCATGGCAAATGGATGGGGAAACAGTGGAAACAGTGAGAGACTTTATTTTGGGGGGCTCCAAGATCACTGCAGATGGTGACTGCAGCCATGAAATTTAAAGACACTTGCTCCTTGGAAGAAAAGTTATGACCAGCCTAGGCAGTATATTAAAAAGCAGAGACATTACTTTGCCAACCATTACTTTGTCCATCTTTGTTGGAAAAGACTGCAGGAAGGAGGAGAAGGGGATGACAGAGCATGAGATGGTTGGATGGCATCCCCGACTCGATGGACATGAGTTTGTGCAGGCTCTGGACGTTGGTGATGGACAGGGAGGCCTGGCATTCTGCAGTCCATGGGATCACAAAGAGTTGGGCATGACTCAGTGACTGAACTGAACGGAACTGACTGAGACTTTTTTCTAGCCACCTGGTAACTGTGGGGCTTATTGAAAAGTTTCTTCACTCATTTTTTACCCTAGCAGTTCCTGCTCTTACTTGCAGTTTGGAACTAGAACAGCCAGGCTGACTCGATAACCCACAAACCTGGAAGCTGCATGATTCACGTCCAGCTCCCAGGATGATCAAGCACAAAGACCAACATGGACAACACTGCCTTGTGACAGTGACGTGGTACCCCTGAAAGAGCAACCATAGGTCACCGTCCAGACTTCTTTACCATAATAGAAAAAATAAACTTCAATCTTATTTCAACTACTGCTACTTCCTATCTCTGGTACTAGTAGCCCAACACAATTCTTCTACTTGATTTAGACAACTATAAATTTCTATTTCCAATAACTGAACAGATATGGCAGACAAACTAATCCCATTAAGACCAGTGTTTTATTTCCTTTCCACACACTTGAATATTAAAACAAAAACAAAAACATTTATTTGGCCACATTGGGTTTTTTAGTTGCATCATGCAGCACACAGGATCCTCCCTGTGGCATGTGGGATCTGTCATCGTGGTGTGGAAGCCCTTCCTGTGGCAGGCGGGCTTCTCTCTATTTGTGGCACATGAGCTCCAGAGCCAACGGCCTTAGCAGTTGTGGCAGGCAAGCTCTCTAGTTGTGGCGAATCGGTTTAGCTGCCCTACAGCATGTGGGAATCATAGTCCCCCCGATCAGAGACTGAACCCACATCCTCTGCATTGGTTGGCAGATTCTTAACCCTCTGGATCACCAAGGAAGGCCCAACAATTGCCTTATGTTTTGGATTGGGTTAAATAAGTGGTTCTCCACTGGTGGTGATTTTGTCTCCCAGGATATCTGACAAATTCTAGAGACACTGCAGTTGCCACAACTGGGGTAAGGGGAGTTTATCCTAGTAGCCACTCCGTAGGGGGACAGTCATACCACTACAGTGTCCAGGATAGAACCCTACAACAGAAAATTATCTGGGTCAAAATGTTAATAGTGACAAGATTGAGAAACCCTGGGTGAAATCTTGCATTAAGTTGCTTAGACATACAACTGCAAGGACATCCAACCAGTCCGTCCTAAAGGAAATCAGTCCTGAATGTTCATTGGAAAGACTGATGTTGAAGGTGAAACTCCATTACTTTGGCCACCTGATACGAAGAGCTGACTCATTTGAAAAGACCCTGATGCTGGGGAAAGATTGAGGGCAGGAGGAGAAGGGGATGACAGAGGGTGAGATAGTTGGATGGCATCACTGACTCAATGGACATGAGTCTGAGTAAACTCCAGAACTTGGTGATTGACAGGGAAGGCTGATGTACTGCAGTCCATGGGGTCACAAAGAGTCAGACACGACTGAGCAACTGAACTGAACTGAACTGAACTGAACTGAGACATACATCTAACAACTAACTAACTGTTGATAATTAAATAAAGGTACATATTCTATTTGATCAGATAAAGGAGTGGGTGGAGAAGGCAATGGCACCCCACTCCAGTACTCCTGCCTGGAAAATCCCATGGACAGAGGAGCCTGGTAGGCTGCAATCCATGGGGTCATGAAGAGTTGGACATGACTGAGCGACTTCACTTTTACTTTTCACTTTCATGCATTGGAGAAGGAAATGGCAACCCACTCCAGTGTTCTTGCCTGGAGAATCCCAGGGACAGCAGAGCCTGGTGGGCTGCCGTCTGTGGGGTGGCAGAGAGTCGGACACGACTGAAGTGACTTAGCAGCAGCAGCAGTAAGAGTGGGTAATGTACAAAGTATTGGCCTGATGAATTCTTCTACATAAAAGTAGAGTAACATGAAGAAATATGAGAACGTGGTAAGTAATTGAATGGGGCAATGTAATATACACAACAATTAAGAAAATTGTGTTGCAGAGTGAACTAAAGATGGCTATGTAGTTCAGTGGACTTCTGTTTGAAATAAAAATATAGTTAAATTGGAAATTGAGACGCTTTCTGGAATAAGACCCTTGCTGTGAGAAAGCAGACAAAGTTGAAACAAGTCTTTTTAAGAGTCTCCATTTCTAAGACATCCTCATTTTCCTCTTGGATCCAACAGTTAAAACAAAGAAAGGAAAGAGGGATGGAAGGAAGAAAGCTGAAAAGAGTGGGACCCAGGAAAGAAACAGGTACTGGGCACTAAAAACCAGGTAAACCTGTCAGTGATAAATTGAAACCAAAATTATACTAAGTAAAAGCAAAATATACAAAACCCACCTGAACTTGCCAGCAAAGTAAAATCTCAAGTAGCATTAAAAGTTCATATTTATAGGTAACTTAATAATCATCACTATCAGCAAAAGAAAGCTACAATATTCCAATTGCATCATTTTAACGAAAGCCTGTGCCGTAAACCTTATAATTTTCTGCTGTCATGCTCAGTCACTTTCAACACATTTAAATTAGAAAGGACTGTGCTAATTTTGCTTCCTAGTCAGGGTAATTGTCCTAAGACATAATTTTCTTTCTTTTTCTCCCAATTGTTTTATTCTCCAGTGTTGTTTAAATTGAGTCTCAGTTACTCCATGTCCTTTTAAGCCTGAGCTATTTCTAGCCCCTACCCTACTGGAAATATTCCTTTCATCTTCCTTTGCTTATTAAGTGCTTAGATATCCTTTTCCAATAGCCATGCTATTCCTCTGTGATCTTCCTGAAGAGTATTGTGTGAGTCTTGAGTTGGTGAGTTGACTCTATATTTAATTGAAAAGGGCTGCCCTTTATTTTCCTTATATTAATGCTTAACATACCATAGAATTGACTTGAGAAAAAGTAATAAAAGCATAGCAGTTGAAACATTTGAAAAAGAGTTGGGTTGTATGGAGAACATCATCACTGCTTTTAAATACTTGAAAGAGAGAAGAGATGATTGATCCAGAAGAACTACACTGGGAAAAATGAGTTGAAATGACAAAGAAGGTTTGGGCTCCAAAGAAAATAGAATTTTCCAGCAGCTGAAGTGGAGTGGGTTTCCTTATGAAGCAGTGAGTTCCTGAGATAGAAGTGCTCATGCTGAGGTCAAGGACCTCCAAATTGAGAAGGAAAGGGAAAGGTAAGTTTCCCTCTTCGTATACAGCAGAATTTTTTCCCCCCTAACAAGCTTTATTTTCTTGGGCTCCAGAATCACTGTGGATGGTGACTGCAGCCATGAGATTAAAAGATACTTGCTGATTGGAAAAAAACTATGACAAACCTAGACAGTGTTAAAAAGCAGAGACATTACTTTGCCAACAAAGGTCCATATAGTCAAAGCTATGGTTTTTCCAGTAGTCTTATACTGATTTGAGTGTTGGCTCATAAAGAAGACTGAATACCAAAGAATTGATGCTTTCTAATTGTGGTGCTGGAGAAGATTCTTGGGAGTCCCTTGGACAGTGGTGAGATCAAACCAGTGCATCCTAAAGGAAATCAGTCCTGAATATTCATCAGAAGGACTGATGCTGAAGCTGAGGCTCCGATACTTTGGCCACCTGATGCGAAGAGCTGACTTATTGGAAAAGACTCTGATGATGAGAAAGACTGAAGGCAGGAGGAGAAGGTGGTGACAGAGGATGAAATGGTTTGATGGCACCAATGAGTCAATGGACATGAGTCTGATCAAGCTCCTGGAAATGGTAAAGGATGGGGAAAACTGGCATGTTTGCAGTCCGTGGGGTCACAAGAGTCAGACATGCCTTAGCAACTGAACGACAACAACAAACTATGTCAAAGAGAGATCGATACTGATTAGATAATATTCATCTGGTAAAAGAAGAAAATGCAAAAAAGATGGCTGAAGGAATAAATAATATTTTGCTGACTGATTGGGTAGATACCTCTCACTGTGTTAGTAGTGGATGTGGGAGAAAAGATGACTCTAAATAAATGCTCAAACATCTGAGATAATAAATGCCATTTCAATTCACTTCCTTTTATCTGATGTCCTTCAAGTTCTTCCTAATGATCTGTGGTCTCTCTACCCTAGGGCATTCTAAACTACCTTTCTCCTGAGGAGTTAGTCACCAGGAGCATGATTCTTCTTCCCTCCAACAGTAAGGAGAGTTTATGAATTATATTGTTTTAAGATGCTGAAAGATTGACCTATGGGTGTCACAAGTTAATCACTGATTTTCAAGTTCAATACAATCACCATTCTTTAAATCAGAAGTCCAAGAATTAAGTTCTCTACTACTTAAAAGGCTGGCACCAAAGAAAGAAGGGTAATAACACTGGGGGACATGCCCATGGTACTCTCGCTAGGAGCTCCTACTTTTCAGCAAGGCTTTCACCTGTTTCCAGGATGCATTTGAATGCTGCAGGAGTTGGAATTGAAGGTCATGGTGACAGATGCAAGACTAGAGACCACTGATCAATCACTGAAGTCTCAGTTCCATCACTGCATGGTTCACTCCTGAAGCCAACAGGTTTGAGCAGGTCCTTGTCTTTTAAAATGCATTAAAACTGTGTCCAGGTAAGCGCCATGATCCAAAACAATACCCAGTGTACACACGGCACCAGTATGCCTACATACACATTCATATGCAATTATTTAGTGCAGTCTACATCTCCACCATGGACATTCTTCCGTTGTGATTAGTATAAGGCATGTAAGAAAGTGGAGGCATTTTCTGGAGCTCCTGAATTGAGTATTTCATGTCTGTAGATACTGGTACATACGACGCATTAGCAAGGAAGGCATGCGTGCACTCAGGGGGACTGATTTAGAAAAAAAATCAGCTTTTTTCAAGCTCTATCTTTACAAGTTCACTCAGTATACCTCAGTTTCCTCACCTGTATAATGGGGATGAGACTATTGCTTTCTACCTCTCAAGAGTGTCTTAAAGATTTATGAGATCAGTTTTCTCAAGCATTATGAACTTCTTGGGAAAAGGTACTATGAAAAATAAAGCATCATTATTCATTTTCTAGGACAGGACCCTTGGGGGTGGGGTCCCTGGAAAAGAACAAATAGAGTCATTTTTACTGGAGACAAGAGAGAAATGTTCTCATCTGAAAATCCAAACTCAGTGGAAAAACACAGTTGCTCTACAAGTTAGTCAAGTCCAATCTTTAAAACACTCTGCATTTCTGCACTTTCCCCCCTCTATTTGGTCTCCTGGATCATTATAATATCAACTCTGTAAGTAACAGTGTGTGTGTGAGAGAGAGAAACAAAGACAGAAACAGAAAGAAGAGAATTAAAAGAATTTCCACTGCTGAATATCTATTTATAATGACTCCTGGTCCAGCCTAGTCCATTATCTACTTAAAATTCAAAAGAAGTACTTTTCTGTGGATGGTTTTACATGTTTTCATCTTCCTCTTTTGTTAGAAAGGAAGAAAAGTTATAGAGACCACCAGGCAATCATCATTATTAAATATATTTCCATTCATAGCCATGGACTAAAATTGTATGGAAATAAAACACTTTTTTCTTGATATGATTTTAGGATACCATAGCAAGTATGTTACAAAGAAAATTCAGATTTGCAAAGAAAAAATTTGAGTTATTCTTATGTTCATCCCTCCCCCTGAAAAAATACTAAAGGCGTAAAGGCTTTCCTGGACTCCTTGATGAATCTGCACATTTTTTTTTTTTTTTTTCTCTTTACCTCACTATCTAACAGCTTAAGTCTGAAGCCTCAATTGTAACTCACCTTTGACCTGAAATGAGAAAAAGAAACATTAAGTGTTCTTTTTATTTGACATTACAAGTACTGCACTGCCCCTTGGTTATTATCCAATCATGTAATAGAGCCTTCAATGTTTGGTTTTCTTTCTTCATTTAAAAGATCTGAATGCTGGACAGCTTGACAGTTCTGAGCCTGGAACTGCCCTGTTTAAACCATAGGGTGGTCTGGTCCCCAGCTTTCTTCTCCTGTGGCTGGAAACCCGTGGAGATGTTTTACAGACTTTGAACTCTACATGGAGCCTAATGGGATATTGAGAGTGATAGTCTCATTCTGTCTGGCCCCCTCCTGTTCAGAGGAAGGAGCTCGCCAGCATCATTCACAGTTGGCAGCCTCACAGCCAGGACCCAGCTGCCTGGAATGAGCCACTTTTCTCTCCTCCTTCCCTGGACTCACAGTTCTTGTCATCACTCTGTTTGCTGCTTTTTCAGTTTTTCCCCAGCACCACTAACTTGGGTGGGGCATGCCAAGATTCAGATATCCTACCTGGCTCTAGAAATGGCAGCATTTAAAGATTCCCTCAGGGATCACCTAATCCCTTGTTACTAAACTGTGGGCCTTGGATCCACCAGCATCAATGTGATCGGGAGCTTGTTAAAAATGCTGATGCTTGGGCCTCGTCCCAGACCTAGGAAATTAGTCTCTGCTTTTTCTCATGACCACCAGGTGATTCCCTGGAGAAGGAAATGGCAACCATTCCAGTGTTCTTGCCTGGAAAAATTCCATGGACAGAGGAGCCTGGTGGGCTACAGTCCATGGGGTCCCAAAGAGTCGGACATGACTGGGCGACGAAGCACAAGCACCAGGTGCTTCAGAAGTACAGGATAGTTTGAGAAGCCCTGACCTGATTCCACACATCTCCTGATTTAAGAATTTTATTAGTTATATAAGATGTAAGTGATTTAAGAATTAATTTATTTATTCTAGAAAAAGAAATGACCTGGAGTTTTAAAAAATTCTGGTTCTGTGTTTCTGGGGCACAGCCTGGACACCAGTCCCCCGACCCCATCTGGTTCCCATGTGCATCTGGAATGGAGACTCATGGATGGCTCGAAAGCAGTGGTTCTCAAAGTCTGGTCTTTGTAGCAGCAACCCCAGTGTTACTTGTGAAAATAAAAAGATTCTCAGGCTATATCTTAGAAATTATAATTCAGAAACTCCAGGATTAGAGCCCAAAAAGTATTAGTTGCTCAGTCACGTCCAACTCTTTGCAACCCCATGGACTGTAGCCCACCAAGATTCTCTGTCCGTGGATTCTCCAGGCAGGATACTGGAGTGGTCTGCCTTCCCTTCTCCAGGGGATCTTCCTGACCCAGGGATCAAAACTCGGGTCTTCCACATTGCAAGCAGATTCTTTACCATCTGAGTCACCAGCGTAGCCCAAAGTCTGCATTTAAACAAGTTTTCCAGATTGTGCTGATATAAGTTCTATTAACTACACGTTGAAAGATTAAGGATGTCCTAAGCCTCACCCCTGAAAGATGGATAGGTATACACCTGTACTGTTCTGAGGTTGTTTTAATTTAAATTAATTAAATCAAATCAAAACAACATTGTATTTCTCATTTGAACTAGCCACATTTTAAGTATTTGATAGCCACAGGAGGCTAGTGAACACATAAACAACAGCATGAACATAGAATATTTCCATCATTTTCAGAAATTTTTCCTGGACAGTGCTGAATTAGACTTTGGACTAGAGGTATACAGATATTAATATTTTAATAACAACAACAATAATGGCAGCAACAATTCTCATATGCTAATCAATTATTATGTTCCAGGATAAGACATTAAGTGATTCCTCTGTGTTTCTTACTCTGATTGTCAAATTATTGTTTAATTATTATGTCTGAGTCTAGCAAGGATTTTGGTGAGATGAAGGGACAAGGAACAAGAACAGGGGAGACAAACAAGAGAAAGAGTTTATCTCCATCAAAGACTTCACTTGAGGAATTGGGTGGACTTTAATTCAGAGAACCATTGATGGAACTCAAGGAACATGTCAACAATGAGGGAGATAAGCTAGTAAGATATCATTTCTAGAGTTTCTCCCTCTCTCTAAGGCTAGAACATACCATGTAAAGCTAGGATCAAAGAGTAATGAATGACATTATGCGTTTGGAGTTCTGTTGACTGGGTGTTTTTGTAGCTCTGCATCCAGGATTGAATCTTTCCTTAGTCTCCTGCAACAGATTATCATTGGCCTCATCAGCTGATGACTACAGATTAAGATTGCCTGCATTTTGTGCCCAATATTGTGTTGTACAACCTACCGACATAATAGCTGGATGTTAACTCCCTTCCATGTGTTCCCAGCTCTGTATGCAGGCTCCCCTGTGACTGACTGCTCTTCACTGTGTCTTGAGACCTGTTCATTCCCCTCCACTCCTCTTTCCACCACTTGCCAGTGTGGGGTGAGCAGGCAGGCAGTGTGTGTTCTCTGGGACCCGCTAGGGCTGAGGATGCAGACCTGAACATGCTGGTTGTTTCTTTCTTTCATTTAGCTTATGCTTTACTGATGGCTCTTTGTCCAGAGTTCCTTGGGTACAGCTGGCCTCATCTCTGGCCTCTGAGAAGGCATAAACACTCTTTCCCACATCACCTTTGAGACTTAAGTAGATTTTTTTTTTTCCTTTTGAGCATTTTGCTAAAATCCTGAGGATATGGGAAACTCCACAGCTCAGAAATCACAACTATTACTGGAGGTGGTGATCCCATTTGGGCTTCTGCTGGGAAAGAGCTTTATCAAACCCTTCGAGTCTCTTACTGACTAGTTTTGAAGCACTGAAACTTCCCCAAGGAAAAAACCATTAATCGAAAGTTCTCAACAAAGTAACCCTCCCATTACAAAGAGAAGGTCTGTTTTTAAAGGGAAATTCCAGGCTCCACCTAAAAGACAGAAACTGCTTGAACGCTCCCAGAGTACACTTTCTTCAGTTTCCAAATTTGCTTTGGTCTTGATTACACTAGAATTTTCTCCTTTCCCTTCCACTTGCCAACATTTCCCCCCTCCATTTTTTCCCCTTTTTCACAATGACAGGTAAACAAAAATACACATAGGGATGGTGTCCAGGGCTAAGACATCCTGGGGATTTGCAAGAGAAATTTTATTGCTTCTACTTATAAGCATAAGTCAATTTCCACACCACCCCAATTTGATATACATTTCTCTTCTATTCAATGTACCCATTTCTGGGGTGTTTAGTAATAGACTCATACATTTTTCAAGCTGAAAGGAATTTAGAGTTCATCTAGCCTAGTGGATTTTTTCAATGTATTTTAATGGCAAAAAAAAAAAAAATCTCACTTCAAATAAAACCCTAATAAATAGTAGTCCAATAGCTAAAGCAGAAGCAAACGGTGCTTCTCAAGTTGGAACAAGGACGGCCTGTGAAACCCTCCACCTTCCCACTTGGAATGGTCTACTAAGCTCTGTTTGAAATCTTTTGTCTGGCTCTGATCCTCAGTTTACAGAGGGAGAACGTAAAGCTGAGAAAAGTTAAGCAATTTTCACGTGATAAGATTTTGATGAGCCTAAAGAAAAGTTATCCCTCCTGCTTCCATTGTATTACCCTGTGATGCTTTTGATAGAGTGGTTTTTTAATTCCTCAATTGGAAGCTCTCCTGAATGAATGGTTCCTTAGCCAGGAAGTTGATCATATCATTCTTCTACTCAAAATCATCAATTGGCTTCTCACATAAATCAAAACTAGTGGGAGAGGGGACTTGGGCTTCCCTGGCTCACTTTCTTTTGGAAGCTGAAGAGGAGAAGCCCTTAGCAAACACTTATATGCTTTCTGTCTCCATCGATTTGGGATATTTCTCCATGGATTATGAAATTTTGGACATTTCATACAAGTAATCTACAAGATGGCACAGTAGAAAGACATGTGCTCATCTTCTCTTGTGAGAACTCCAAAAATTATAACTTGCTGCTGAACAACCATCACACACAGGAGAATGTTGGATCCCACCAAAAAAA
>NW_020867134.1:0-50741 GCF_003369695.1 Bos indicus x Bos taurus
ATTCATTTCTTTAAAAGTTCCAGGTTTGATATATGTTTTCTTCTTAATAATGCTAAATTTAAAGCCACAACTTTTTCAGGAATATGATTTCTGCTACTTTTCCCGGTTAACAGATTAATACTTTTTCTAAATATGCTTGATCTTAGTCAAAAAGTGGAGAAGTGATACATTTTTTCTTATAAATTCTCTGAGTTCAGTGTTTAAGCATTAGTAGTGATCATCATATGTTTTTAAAGAATTGAAGCCTTATTGAAATAACAAAACCATTTGATTTATGAATAACTTGAATAATATCCTTCATGTTTAGAATTAGTACAGAGAAATGAAGGATTCTGACAAGAAAAGGAAAATGGAAAAATGGTAAGTATTTTTAGGAAATGAATCTTTATTCTTGGCTACTTAGTAAAAGAAAAAGAAGAACAAAGAAACTACACTGTGTTTCAGTTGAACAATTGAGGGAGAAATCAGCAAACATGGGATTCTTCAGATTAGCTTAAATGCATGATCTTGAAGCCACCTTACGAAATGCATGTGAAATACCATAGACTTTATAATCAGGAAAGGCCAACATTTGGTTTTCCTATTGTAGGGTTGTTGGTCTATAGAGCATGTGGAACAGTACCTTGGCACTGATGAATTACCAAAGAATGACTTGATAACCTACCTGCAGAAGAATGCGCAGACGCCGCGTTCCTGCCCACTGGAAATTAACTGGCACTAATAAAAGTATTAGGAAAAACAGAAATTGTTCTCAGCTCATAGCTGCATATAAGGTATATATTGGCATCAAGACACTGTTTTGATTGGGAATGGCTTTGCTTTGTTTGCAGCTTTTTAAGTATTCTTACAGAAGAGCAGTTTCGTGGGACATACTAAAAAATGAGGTTGAATTAACATTGTTAATATGCCAATGCTAAAAATTCAAATTTGGTTTGTGGCATTGGATCTAAATACATAGTTTTAACTGTGGCTTTCAGTAGTTATATTTGAGAATTTTTATTGGTTTAGAACACATTAAGCTTGACTTGGGTGATACTGTTTTTATTTTAAAAGAACGCTTTTTTTTTTTTTTTTTTAAGAATTCGAGCTTTTTCACATTAATACTAATAGGATGATATATTGTTTTTCTTGAAAATGATTAATGGCTGGTTTTCCTGTTTCTATAGGATTTTTGTGAGCATGGAACAAAGTCTGGGTTAAACCAGGGGGCCATTTCTACTCTTCAAAGTAGTGATATTCTGAATTTGACAAAAGAACAACCTCAGGCCAAAGCAGGCAATGGGCAGAATTCATGTGGCGTGGAAGACGTCCTTCAGCTCCTGCGTATTCTGTATATAGTTGCAAGTGACCCTTACTCAAGAATATCCCAGGAAGGTCTGTAAGAATCCTTGTTTCATTTCTGTGGCATTTAAACAAATAAGTCAGTTTATATTTTTATTGATTCTATTACTTTTACAGAAGGTGATGAGCAGCCTCAGTTTACTTTTCCACCAGATGAATTTCACTAGCAAAAAAATCACACAACAAAAATTTTGCAGCAAATTGAGGTAATAAGACCAGATAGTTTGAACTCTTGAATCTGTTGGACTTTCAAAGTATTACCTCTCCTTCTTTTTCTTCCTCTCACCATTTTGTCCTGTAAGAGATCGACTCCCTTTTGTCTTTGTTAATAATAAGACTTTGTTATTTGTTAAATTGCAGGAACCGTTGGCATTGGCAAGTGGAGCTCTGCCAGACTGGTGTGAACAGTTAACCAGCAAGTGTCCTTTTCTAATACCGTTCGAAACTAGACAGCTTTATTTCACATGTACAGCATTTGGTGCATCAAGTAGGAAGTGTGTCTTCTTATTTTTTAATGTTTATATAAGCTTAAATGTACTTATACTTTATATCAAGACTGATGCGGAGAATATATTGGTTTCTTGTAAAGAGTTGTCAATATATTGGAAATTCCCTGATGGTCCCATGGTTTGGACTCCACGCTTTCACTGCCAAGGGTGAAGGTTCAGTTCCTGGTGGGGGAACTATGATCTTTCAAGCTGTGTGGCATGGCCAAAAAAAAAAAAAAAGAGTTGGCAACTTTTAAACATTTTTTTGGTTTCTGGTTGTACATAAGCATTCTTAGAACAGTGTGGATTTAAGTGCTGTGCTTTCCATCAGCTAGCATTTATTGTACAGTATTTAAGTGGTTTACATAAATTTTTAGTTGCTGAAATTCCCAAGAATATAAAATTTAATGCTTGAAAATATCTTTGACATAACATTAAAATATATCTTTTGGCCATTATTTTTCTCTTGCTACCATGTAACATACTGTAAATTTTACTTTTTGTTTTTCTGTCTCCTTCATTAGATGAGAGTTTCATGAGGGCAGGGGTTTCTGGCAGTTTGGTTCACTGCTCTCATTGTGCTGTATGTTGTACTGTATGTAATGGATGTACATTGTACTGCTCTCATTGTAGTTGCTCCATAAATATTTACTAAATGATTGAATACCCAGAGTAATTTCAAAGTAGATGTAAAAAAGTTATAATTTAAATGGATCTGCCTGTTTCCCTGATAAGTTACATTTGTTGTACCATTTTATATCCTTTACCAAGCATTTGTGCGCATAACACTAGGCAGTAAAGAACACTGAATGCTAACCATTAGACCACCAGGGAACTCCTGATTTTTATAAGTGAGGAAATTGATTCTCAAAGTATATAGCTGATTGGTCTCAGGGTACCCAAAAAGTTACAGCACATATGGTAGATCTTTCATCTTGTTATTCTTAGTTCAGGAGTCTTTCTTCATCCTAGATGGGTTAGCTCTGCGTTGTTACAAAGAAAATGTTCAAACTCACAATACTGTTTCAGTGGTGGATTTAGTTATTTAATAAAGATAGCTTAACCATTTTTTACATTCTCTGATTTAGGAAATGTTTATGTTATTAGGTATTATGAGTTTGTCAGTATTTTTATGTGTTGTGTGGGATTGGACCACAGACCTTAATTTTGATCTGTTAATTGCTAAAATAAAAAGGGAAAATACAGACTCAGTATTTTCTCAATTTATTTAAGGAAATTAAAAAAAAGATTAGTGTATCTGATCACCTGATAAAATACTATTTTTAAAATATTCTTAAATCTTTTGAATTTTGTTGCTTGTGTAGTAGTACAATCAACTGTTGCTGTAGGCCACAGCTACAGAGATGTTTTTCTATTTCAGAGCAATTGTGTGGCTACAAAACCGACGTGAGGCCACTGTGGAAAGAACAAGGACCACAAGTAGTGTGAGGCGAGATGATCCTGGAGAGTTCCGTGTTGGTCGTCTCAAGCACGAAAGAGTAAAAGTTCCACGTGGTGAATCACTGATGGAGTGGGCCGAGAATGTCATGCAAATACACGCAGATCGGAAATCAGTGCTTGAGGTACCGCTATATAAATTTCTTTTCGTGTGCAGGAATGACAACCAGAGTCAATCTCTGTTCTTCCACTGCATAAAAACTACATTAGGGGAAAAAAACTGCATTAGATACAAGTGTAGAGGGATTCCTCTGCCTTCGGGGTAAAGGCCTTCTCCTCTGGCAGGGCATCTCTCATGAGAGGATGTCAGCTCACCTCCTCAGGATCAGGATCTCATGGCTTAATGAGCAGCAAAGAGTATCTTCACTCATGAAGTGGGAGAGCGCTTGGTCCGTTTGCAGGACACCGCTCATTTCTTAGCAAAGCCTGAACCAAGTAACTGTATTCCACAAAGGCTTCTGATACTCCAAATTTTACCTTTATATTAATTAATGCTGTGCCACAAGATACCTGCTTTTTTTTGGAGCATGTGTGTTTTGTAGTATTTAACTTGAATTGTGCTTGGTGTTGTATCATGGGTTTTTGTTTCTGTATTGAGAAATTTTATAGCAATTGGCTGTAGGAAATTCATTATATTTACTGCAGAGATGTTATTGTGGGCATTGTTGATTATATTCCTTATATATGAGAGACAAAGAAATACCTCTCCTGTCACAGGTGTCAGCCACCTGATTTGCTTATTTTTTGGATCACAGACTGTGGTAAATATGATACATCTCTAGAAAATGTATAAGTCTTATGGTTTTCACTTTAAATTTCGGTGCCTGGGAATTCCCTGGCAGTCCAGTGGTAGGACTCCACACTTGCACTGCAGGGGACACCGGTTCAGTCGCCACGCGGATCAGTCAAAAAGAAGAAAGAAATTTCTGTGCCTTCATCTGTTCTTTTACCCATATGTTCCTCTAATGTAGATAATTCTTAATTATTATTTTACCAATGTATGTATATTTTTATACGCTGCCTCAATTTCTAGAAAACATGGAATATGTATAAAAATCCTTAAAGTGATTGCTGGAAGTCAGAATAAGTGAAAGAGTTTAGGTTTTAGTGTCACATAGACAGACACACACAGACACAGATCTGTATACCATCATTTCCTCAAGCAAATGATAGAACCTCTTTATCTAAAATTTGACTTGCTTTGATGTGAAAAGGAGATGATAGTTATTTTGTAGGTTTGTTGTGAGAAGTAAATTGATGTATGAACAATGCTAACTACAGTGTTTGAATATGGAATAGTGTACAACAAATCAAATTTCTCTTTAGAAAAACTAAAATAAAAAACTGTTGTGTGGCTTATATTATACCACTGCTATTTTAAAAAACATATACAGTAGGACTGGATTTTGGCAAGAATGGGATCATTACAGAAATGATTTTTTTAAAGCTTACTTTCCCTCATAATTTATTTGTTCATGTTTAGGTTGAATTTTTAGGAGAAGAAGGAACTGGTTTGGGGCCCACCTTAGAGTTCTATGCTCTGGTAGCAGCAGAATTCCAGAGAACTGACTTGGGAGCTTGGCTTTGTGATGACAACTTTCCAGATGATGAATCTCGTCATGTAAGATTAATTTCCTATTTCATGATTTGATTGCGATTCAGCTTTTAGAAAGTTAGAAAGTTAAAAATTGGATATGCTTTCAGAACATGAGTCAGGTTTTCTGACTCTGCTTTTATTATTGAATAATCTTGATATTATTAAAAGATAAAATTTAGTCAACAAAGCATATTTTAATAAAGTGTGTTTATAGATACTATCTAGCACAGTTAAGATGTTTAATGTTTATGGGTCTTTTGATTTATTTGCATTTCTTCTTCTAAAAAATCAGGTCGATCTTGGAGGTGGATTGAAACCTCCCGGATACTATGTGCAGAGATCATGTGGACTGTTTACGGCTCCATTTCCACAAGACAGTGACGAGCTTGAAAGGATCACAAAACTCTTTCATTTCCTTGGAATTTTCTTGGCCAATGCATTCAAGACAATAGACTTGTGGACTTACCTATTTCCAAACCTTTCTTTAAACTTATGTGTATGGGGGACATAAAAGTAATATGAGCAAACTGATTTATGAGTCACGAGGCGACAGAGACCTACACTGCACTGAAAGTCAGTCTGAAGCCTCTACAGAAGAAGGGCATGACTCACTCTCAGTAGGAAGCTTTGAGGAGGATTCAAAATCAGAATTCATTCTAGATCCCCCCAAACCAAAACCGCCAGCTTGGTTTAATGGAATTTTAACTTGGAAGACTTTGAACTAGTAAAACCCACACAGAGCCAGATTTTTAAAAGAAATTAAAGACCTTGCCATCAAGAGGCGCCAGATTTTAAGCAACAAAGGTCTTTCTGAAGACGAGAAGAACACAAAATTACAAGAACTAGTGCTGAAGAATCCATCAGGTTCTGGGCCTCCACTTAGCATAGAGGATTTAGGGTAAGCTTTATATATATATATTAATTCACTTATATATATACTTTCATATATATATATATATATACTTTCATATATATATACTTTCATATATATATATATATATACTTTCATATATACATATACACACACATACATACATACACACACGCATACTTCAGCCTAATGGATGAGTAAGGTCTAAAGCTTTTGTTCCTTTGTCTTCAGTAATTGCAATAAGCCTGGTCCCCAGTGGTTGCATTAACTAACTCGGATACTGCAGATTTTTTCATAAAATTCTATTAATTTGTATCCATGTAATTATTATATCCTTGTTATATTTAACTGTGATTTTGGATTGATTGCAAGGCTTTGCTTTCCTTTTTTTCCTTTCTTCTTTTGAGAATATTGAGAAGTTATGTTTAATATATTCAAGGTTTTATTTGAGGTGAGAATAACAATAGAGCATTAATGACTTGTGTAAAGCAACAGTTTCTGTTTTTTAAAAAAAAATCTTATAAACATGTTTGCTGCCATAATTCATTGCAGAAATCTTTAGTTCATTAATTTTGTGCCATAAGGAGGAAGTGAAACATGGAAACATGAAAGGTGATGTTTCATGCGACTTCTGCAAAACCATGTTTGGTAACAGTTGTCCAGATCGTTTTCTTGCACAGGGGTTTGCATTTTAAAGGCCCATATTTAACATCTAATCTGGTAGAGTGATTTGTTATTATTGCGTGTATGGAAGGGTTCGTGGTTTTGGCAGCAGTGTTTTAAAATTAAACACCAGTGTTAGTTGAATGTTAATCTAATTCTTTTTTTTCTGCCCTCCCAGTTTAAATTTCCAGTTTTGCCCTTCCTCAAGAATATATGGTTTTACAGCTGTGGATCTCAAGCCAAGTGGTGAAGATGAGGTACAAATTTTGCTTTTAAAAATGTTTGTAATTCAGAAAATCCTCTTAAATATTCCTAGATATTAACAATTACCTTGACAAATTTTCCTTGCAGATGATAACAATGGATAATGCAGAAGAATATGTGGATTTGATGTTTGACTTTTGCATGCATACGGGTATTCAGAAACAGATGGAAGCCTTCAGAGGTAATTTTAAGGCTCTTTAGCTTAATCCCTCTCCTTTTACTTTGAGACACCGAAATTAAGATACTGCTATGCTCAAAATTAGACTATGCTAGTAATCTCTAGATTTGTCATCTAGTTTTTTTGTCTTCCCAACAGTTAGGTCAGGTCCTACAGGGTACCCTGAACAGATTGAACCATTTTCAAGCTGTAGCATACCCTAAGCTGCTCTTCCTCAGTAATGAGGGACCTACTTTGGCTTTTGTTTTTTCATTTGTAAGTGGATATAAGGTTGCATACAGGATCAGGATGAATTAAACCATATTAGAACCTAAGTCTTAAGGTAAAGAGTGAAGCAAAATATATTGAACTGTTTATCACTTACTAGTTTTTTAAAATGAGAACTTGCTTTGGCTGGCTTGTATGACATAAAGAACTGGTTGGGAAATTATTGGAATTTGGCTACAGACCATAGTGTCTGAATATTCTCTCTACATATACATCTGTGATACTAAGCAAAGATTTCTGTATTTAAAACCCTAGCAAGTTTTTATTTCAAGCTACTTTAATTTTATTGGCTTTTTCAAATATTTATATTTGTCTTCTGTCCATTTAGTTGAGTATTTTGATTTGAAATTTGTGGTTTGAAATTGTAACTTGGAAACACAAACTCAGTTGTGTTTTGTTTTTGTTTTTTTTGCTGTGTGTAAAATGTAGATGGGTTAATAAAGTTTTTCCAATGGAGAAATTAAGTTCCTTCAGCCATGAAGAGGTCCAAATGATTCTTTGTGGAAATCAGTCACCATCCTGGGCAGCAGAGGATATATTAATTATACTGAACCTAAGTTGGGTTATACACGTGACAGGTATGTGTTGGTTATTTTCTAAGATAGACAAATTGTTTATGTTTATCTTAGAATGGCAGGTTCTCTAAATGACTCAGTGAATTATATGCATAAAATGAGAAAGCAATTAAGTCTCACCATTATCAAGATACATATTCATGGATAAGCCTGAGTTTATATAGAAAGTCACCTGAATCTTAGCTGATGTTGATTCCTTTTAGTTCAGTTCAGTTCAGTCGCTCAGTAGTCTCCGACTCTTTGCAACCCCATGAATCACAGCACGCCAGGCCTCCTTGTCAATCACCAGCTCCCAGAGTTCACTCAGACTCATGTCCATTGAGTCAGTGATGCCATCCAGCCATCTCATCCTCTCTCGTCCCCTTCTCCTCCTGCCCCCAATCCCTCCCAGCATCAGAGTCTTTTCCAATGAGTCCACTCTTCGCATGAGGTGGCCAAAGTACTGGAGTTTCAGCTTTAGCATCATTCCTTCCAAAGAAATCCCAGGGCTGATTTGGGATCTCCTTGCAGTCCAAGAGACTCTCAAGAGTCTTCTCCAAACACCACAGTTCAAAAGCATCAATTCTTTGGTGCTCAGCTTTCTTCCACAGTCCAACTTTACTCACTATATTTAACTGTTCATCATCTTAACAGTTGGGTCATTATAAACCCTTAGGCTTTATTGCTTTTATATAACCTTTATTTTTAAATATTTTAAAACTTACAGAAAAGTTGAAGAAATAGTTAAGAAATTCTTGTGTATTCTTTACCCAGAATCACCAGTACTTAACATTTGCTGTACTTTTACATTATTTCTCTCTATACACACGCACATACATTTTTTCTGAACCATTTGAGGATATGGAGCATATACCATCTACCTTTACTCTTCAATGTATTAATGTACATTGTGAGATTCTCTCACATACCTATACTTGTTAGGAAATTCTTGATTCATATTATTAGCTAATCCATGGTGTACATTCTAGCTCTGTTTGATTATTCAGTGATGTCTAATAGCACTCAATTCACTTCTGTTCGCCGCATATCAGGAAATTGTATTAGTTGTGATTTATAAGTTTTCAAAGTAATGTAAATAAGAAAGTATTATTTAAACTTAAGTAACATTGTATACATAGCTTTTTTAAAATAAACTTTTTATTGAAGTATAACAGAGAAGTATACCAATTGTATGTAGAACCTGAAGAATTTCACAGAATGGACACACCTGCATAATCAGTACCCAGAATGAGAAAAATCTCCAAAAATCTGTCCCCATTTACTATTCCTAGTCATTAAATCACTATTTCCATTAGCTTTTCTGATTTGCTGGCTTTGTTGCATATTTGATTCCTATATTCCTTTGTAAGACAGACAGTCTTTGAAGGATATTTTTTAAGTATTTTGCATCAGCTCATTTCATACTTACCCAAAAGTCTCTAGACATGTGGTTTTTTTGACATGTGGATATTTGTTTTGGGGGGTTATTGCTGGCTTATAAAGTAGTGGTAGTATCTTTCATTTAAATCAGCTATCAGATCACTGTAACTGTTTTCTTCTTGTAGTCCTGGCTTCCTTAGGTTCGTGCGGGTTTTATGTGGTATGTCTTCAGACGAGAGGAAAGCATTTCTGCAGTTTACCACTGGTTGTTCAACTCTGCCTCCAGGGGGACTGGCTAACTTGCATCCAGGCTCACAGTTGTACGCAAGGTACAAACTCTAGCTATTGGGCAATGTAAACCAAATTTAGTTACCTAAGGGTTGAAAGAAATGCATATTTAAAGTCATGGTCTTCTATTGTTTTCAATTCTGTTTCTGTGCAGGTTGATGCTACTGATGCAAGCTACCCATCAGTGAACACATGTGTGCATTATCTCAAGTTGCCAGAATACTCTTCGGAGGAGATCATGAGAGAGAGCGTCTGCTAGCTGCTACAATGGAGAAAGGCTTCATCTCAATTGAGCTTTGAAGTGCAATGGGAGACATCAGAGACTTAAAATTCTAGTGAAGCCTCTTGTGTTTGTTTGCAGAGAAGTATAATGATCCTCCATGCTAATGACACTTGCCTTTTTTTCCACCATTAAGGCTTTAAGAACACGTGGAGTAAGTTTGTTAGCTGCTAATGACAAACAAATCCTTTAAACTATCCAGCCAGCAAGTACATAGCACAGAACACTGTGTGCTACAAGGGCTCATGTGACTGGAATGAGGTGGTTCTACTTGACTGTTCCAAAGAGCAGCTTCTCAGATCTTCAGTGTTCACTGGTAAATTTCTAACAGTGTATTTGTGTAAAGTTTGTCATTTCATACTTCATACACTACAGTTGCCATCACTGATCCCTGTTTTGCTGGCTTTAAGCTACTTGTCAGAAATCCTGCTTCCTTAAAACATAGAGAGTTAATGAGCATCTCAAGCTTTTTCTTTCCTCTTTAATGATGCCTGCACTATCAGAGTGTATCTAGTGTTCTCTCTTTTGTTTGGCATATAATCATGCACAACCTTTTTATTTCTTTGAGGTGGGAGTATATTTTTATTTCCTAAATGCCATACTATAAAGATCAAATTCTTAAGTGTGTTGTGCAGTTCAAAAATAAAAGATATATTAAGGGGGGGAGGAAAAAACACTGGTTTAGATGCAAGGCACACTTAAAGCAAGTTTTACTTTTGGTTGTATTTTCTTTGTATATTATAAACATTTATTTAACTTGTTGCAGTTTGAAGTAAAAAAAAAATTTCCAAAATGTATGCTTAACAATAATCATTAAAATGTTTGCAGCGTACAAAACTGTGTCATGTGACTGTTTCACTACAGCCATCAGCCTAAGAGCTTAATACTTGTCATTTTGAATCACTGACATTTCATTTTTTGAATTACTATAGGAAGAAATGTTTTTTTCTATGTAAATCCACTTTACTGAGACTGGAAAGCTAGCAGAAATATATATCCACTTGCTTGTGATCCAGCTCTTACGTCTGTCTTAAAGTATTCTTCCACCTAAAAATAGCCATGTTTTTTTGTTAACTTTTTAAACACCAAATCTGCTACTTACAATTGTATCTCAGTGATGTGTAAGTCTAAGATCAAGAATAATTTTTGAATGTTGTATTGGTGTGAAAAGAAACCACTGAGATAATGCTGTTCCTCCTCCTTTTTAAAAGGGGGCTCTATTTCCAATTTTCCAAATTGTTTTGATTTATCATATCTATGCATTTAGTTAAAAGTACAGTCACTAGGCCTGATTTTTTAGCCAGATGGCTTTTATAGGAGTAAAAAGCATATTTGGGGAATCACCCACTATTTACCTGTTTAAAAGGTACACTGCCTTTCTACATTAGAGATTTCTCCCACTGAAGTCAATCATTTGAGTAGTGTTCTATTCTCTGCATGAGAATATTGTGACTGTGTAATCAGAGGCAGCATCTAAATAATTCACCTTATTGTTAGCCTCACAGTTCTCTGTGAGAATAAAAGTTAATAAAGCATAACAGCAATATTTAAACATATGACCTAGGCTTTATCCAAAAGCAGTAGTGGTGATGTCTCAAAAAAGTCATGGATGTTGTGACTAGACCTTTACACTAGCAGTAGAATTAAATCCAGTTTATGTGTGTAGTATTGCCATTATTTAAGTCTCTAAAACATCTGTCAGCCAACTTTTATCAAGACTAAGTCTAGTAAGTACATGCGTGCTCAGTGGCTCAGTCATATCTTAACTCTTTGCAACCCCATGACTGTAGCCCCCCGCCCCCCCAACCTCCTCCCGCACTCCTGCTCCCCTGTCCATGGGATTCTCCAGGCAAGAATACTGGAGATGGCTGCCATTTCCTGCTTTAGGGGATCTTCCCAACCCAGGAATTGAGCCCGTGTCTCCTGTGGCTTCTGCGTTGGCAGGTAGATTCTTTACCACTAGCCACCTAGGAAGCCTCTAGTCTAGCACAGGGGTCAGCAAACTCTGGCCTGCCATTTGCTTTGTGTGGGCCATGAACTAAATATGGTTTTGAATTTTTTTAAGTAGTTGAAAAAAATCAAAAGACTAAAAATATAATGTGAAAACTTTATGAAATTCAGATTTCAGTGTCCCTAAATAAATGGTTTTACTAGAACATAGCCATGCTGATTTATTTATGTATTATCTATGGATCTTTTTGCATTACAATGGCAGAACTGACTGGTTACAGCAGAGACCGTGTGGCCCACAAAGCCTTAAATACTTATTTTGATCTGGCCCTTTGCAGAAAAGGTTTGCGAATCCTGGTCTAGCACATTGCTACAGCAGGTAAAATTGATGAGTCTTGTTATACAGAGAGTAACTCTGAAATGCCAGGAATCCTTCTGTAGAATGAAAAGTCCAAGGACAAGGTAAAGCTGCCCAATCTGAGACATAAATTTCATGAGTGTGGAAATCATTTAGCTGGCAGTCACAGTTGAACAAGAAACCTGAAATTAGATGACACAGGGCTGTCACAGACGGAGAGTCACATTATAGTTCACTTTGTATGAGTCAAGTATTATGAGACATCTACTTGGGTCTCCACATGGAGTATTTTTTCCAGTGGTATCTACCTAGTATTTTTTTGTTGTTCTCTCAAGGTACTAAAATCTGTGCCAACATGTTATTTAAATGCTATTTTGGTATGACCCAAAAATTAATTTTATGCACTCCTCGTTACTTCTGGTGTACCAGTTTCAGCAGTTACCTGAATGTGCTACTGATTAAGTGCCTATCAACTAGGACAGTGTTTTCCAACTAATGTCTCAGAAAGACCTCCAAAGCACTTTGATCTAGACTGGGCTTTCCCCAACCTTGGTTTCTCGATGCATACCATTACTGTTCTGGCAGGTCAGAAGCCTTCCTCTGCCTTCCTGAACTGAGTCCAGAACAAGATCTGGTTTTGGAATTCATTACTGACTGGTTGCCTTGGTCTTCATAGATGCAAACTTTTGAAGTATATAAGTGAAACTTTTAGAAACAAAGAATTTTAACAAAACTTCTCCTACACATACATGAGAGAGTGAGAAATTAATAGTGAATGAGTTAGTACCTAGAATGTCCATTTATGTCCTCTTTTGGAGGGCAGAGTGTTGTAGGTAAGGTAACTTTTGGGATTCCATAGGACGGCAACGATATCTTCATGTATCAAGACATATATTTCTACTTCCTCCATTGTACCTGCCCTCCTATCCCTAACGTGAACATGCTGTTAGCTAAGCAGTTCTGCATCTTCTACTGTTGATGAAGCAGCAAAAGCAACAACTATAGAAGGTTTGGGAGGATCAGGGCATGCTCTTCTATAGTAGCTTAGCGGTCGTCTTTGCTTTAGGACATTCCAGGAGAAGAGGTTGAAGGAATAAGAGAGGGGTAGATGCATTTCACAGTAACCTGAACTGATATTCTCTTGTATTCCAGTTTTAGACTTTGAACTAATTTCATTTACCAATAAATTTACTAATAAGATAAACCCTTTACAGTATGGCACACAGGATAGTCAGTTCTCTGCTCAGTCGCTCAGTTGTGTCTGACTCTTTGCAGCTCCAAGGACTGTAGCCCACGAGGTGGCTCTGTCCATGGAATTATCCAGGCAAGAATACTGGAGCAGGTTGCCATTTCCTCCTCCAGGGGATCTTCTGACCTAGGGATTGAACCTATGTCTCCTGCATTGGCAGGATTCTTTACCAATGAATGACCTGGGAAGCCTTCAAAGATAGCAGTAAGGGCTGTCTTAATGTTTGGCCACTCATTATAGTAACATTCTTTGTAGAGTTAATTACATTATGGCATTGTAATTGTTAAGTACCTATAAAATGTGTATCAGGTTTTTAGAAACTGGAAAGAATTTTTCATTAGGTGCACACATTTGGTAAACTTTTGACTTTTTAAAGAAAGACAGCATTCAGAAAACTTTTATTCAAAGTGCTATGCATGTTCACGTGAATTTTAACAGCTTATTGGCCAACGGAGAGCTCTCATTTTCTTCCCACCCGGTGGTGCTATTCCTGAATTTATCTCTTCACAAAGTCAAGCAGATTCCGAAAAGTTGCCCTTAGTACTACACAAAATCTAAACAAGTGAGGAAAAAAAAAATGCTATGGTCAGAAAATAAAACTTGTCTCTGTTTAGAGAAACTTTTTCTTTGTACATCATATTTTAAAGCACACTTTTGTTTTCCGTTGGGGACTGTGGAGAACACGTGTTTAAAGTCTTTGAAGGATAGCCATTTTGCAGTGTTGGTCTTCCAGGTCCTTGTGGGCCAGCGATTGTTGAGAGGCGCTCCATGGTATTCTCGTTTCCTTTGAGCCGACGTTGTCTGGCAGAGCCTCTCTGTTTCAGCTGTCTGACATTTTATCAAGAATTAGTAGAGGGGCAAGAATTCTTGCCCTGTTCGTTTCCACATGCAGCCATTTAATACCATCTCATCCAAAATGATGTGTACTTTATCCAAGTTAAACATGATCTAGGGTTATTATTAAGGAAATTAGTTATAGAAATGTTAACATTCAGTAAACAGTAACTTATGACTTGGAATTTTTCTAGTGTAAATTAGTCTAAACATGAAGTTTTTTTTAAACAGATTTCCTAAAATTAAAATTGGTGTTTATACTAGAAATTATTACCTTCATGTACACAAATACACTTAGTTTCCCCCTGGTTAGGCTCACTGGACAATAGACATAGAAATGGAGCAGCTATATACCCTTTAGCCAGAGGGAGAGGGGATGTACTAAGAGCTGGAGAATAAAGCAAGTAAATTTTGGTAAGAGTGTATGTATGACCTGACCTCAAGAACAGTGTCTTCCCAGATAGCAATAACAACAGTAAATAGCCATGACTTACTGAATACTTATTATGTTCCAGGCATTGTGTTGAGCGTTTTACATATATTATTTCAGTCTTCTCTTTGTTTCTGTGATGTACGTGCTAACAGTATTCTCATTTTACACAGGAACAAAGAGGCTCAAAGCTATTGTCCATGGTCACATGGCTAGTAATTGTAACTTTGGAATTTACATCCAGAGTTTTGGCTCAGCTGCTCTGCTTCCAGACTTCTCAGGAGAGGCCCAAGGCTGCTGAGTATACACCCTCCCTCTACCCTCAAACTTCCACCCCAAAAAAATGCCTTTTCAACACAGCACCCTTAGCATGAGACAGGCTAAAGGAAAAAACAGTCACTAGGAGAAATGAATGAAGAAAAGCAAGGCAATGTTGACTTAATTCCCAAGGAGATAAAAGTTCCAGTTTTCAAGGAGTACTTATAAATGGAGCATTCTCAAAATACTCATTTGAGAATTATGGAGCCACTTTAGCTTCCTGATGTTCCTGGTGGAAAGTCAGGACAGGGCATAGGGGAAGAAAAAAATATTGTTAGACTATGATATCTAGCTAATTAGAAAGAGCCAAATTCTTCCCTCAGGAGCCCTTCATTTGAGTACCTAACTTTTCCTTTGTGAAACTGAACTGGAAGAGAGAATTAAACTCTGAGGGCGATGACAACAATGGCTGAAGATTTCTAAAGTCTACACTTTACTGTCTTAGGTTTCATTACCAAAGAGCAGGATCTTGGTCTGTTTAAAAAACAAAACAACAACTGATAGATTATTTCAAATAGACAAACTTCATTCAACAGGGAGTGATTAAATGTACAAGGAGAGTTCATAATTAGCAAATCTTTGTAAAATGAGTCACTAGTAATTCCAGATGTTCAAAGCTATTGTACTTGTTTGGTGAAGTACATCTGTAGAGAATGAGACAATCCTGTGAATGACTTTTAAGTTTCTATTAGGCTCTGTGTTAATACCTCATTAAGCTCTGTGAAAATAGTCCTTCCGCAGAATAAACTGTTTTTCAGGAGCCCATGGGAACTGTCCTTAAGTGACCCAGAAAAGAAAAAAGAAAAAAAAAAAAAAAAGCTTTATTACACCTATTAATAATATCTTCCAATTAGATGGATGATTGCTTTATCCATGGCCAACCTGGGACTGGAATATTAGGCCTTTGACTTAATCCTATTCACTGGACCCAGAAGCCAGAACTTAGAAGCCACAACAAGGCAGGAATGACAGTGAAGTATAAAAAAAGGCAGAAGCACAGCTGGCTGCATGAAAAATGCCCTACAGAATCGCCCTGTTGTATTTTTTTGGTGGCAAGGTGGTGTTTTTTTTTAACTATAGTTGACTTACAATGTGTTAATTACTGCTGTACAGCAAAGTGATTCAGTTATCATACACATTCATATATACGTAACACTGATATTCTTTTTTAAATGTTCTTTTCCAAAAAAAAATATTCTTTTCCATGTTTTATCATAGCACACTCAATATTTCTCTGCTATACAGTAGACCTTGTTGTTTTAAGGCCTAGTGCCTTTGAAAATGTCAGTCCATCCAGGGTGATGCTCAGATAGAAGGAGATCTCATTTTAATGTAGTCTATTTGAATTGATGCAAACTGCTCTGAAAGACTGCTCCATCTCTGGCAAGAAGATGATCAGCAATTCAGATATCCCCTTGAACAATCAGCCCAATGTTTTGAAATTCAGATTAAAATTTACTGCTGAATCTTATCGACCACTGACATCTTATATTACAAGGTCAAGATCCTTCAGTAAGTTCTGAATTTCCCAACATCCTGGAAACATGAGTTGCTTAATGAGGTCATTCTGTACTGTGGGCATGTGACGGCCTGTCTATCTGACTATGTGGCTCAAACCCCTAAAATCATGCAAGTTTTCTGGCACGCTACAGGGAAACCACGAACCAAATCCAATGTGAGGCAAAAGCCTGAAAGCTGATTTCCTCTTAGAATCATGTGACGCCTTTAAAATAAGAATCCAGCTGTTGTTCATATCTTGATTTGGTTCATAAGCAACTTGTACACAATGGCAAAGCCAAGAGTAATGGCATTTGTGCTACTAGCCAGGTGAGCAGGGACCAAGAAATGCCCTATATGCCAAGGCCCATGGCAATAAACAGGCAAACACACCTCAGCCCTGACATTTGGAATAGGAGGAAGCAAGAAAAGCATAGGCTGATGGTCTATTAATGTGATGAGCTATAATGACTATTTTAAGAGGATCCAACTGCAGATGGTGATTGCAGCCATGAAATTAAAAGACGCTTACTCCTTGGAAGAAAAGTTATGACCAACCTAGATAGCATATTCAAAAGCAGTGACGTTACTTTGCCAACAAAGGTCCGTCTAGTCAAGGCTATGGTTTTTCCAGTGGTCATGTATGGATGTGAGAGTTGGACTGTGAAGAAAGCTGAGCGCCGAAGAATTGATGCTTTTGAACTGTGGTGTTGGAGAAGACTCTTGAGAGTCCCTTGGACTACAGGGAGATCCAACCAGTCCATCCTAAAGGAGATCAGTCCTGGGTGTTCTTTGGAAGGACTGATGCTAAAGCTGAAACTCCAGTACTTTGGCCACCTCATGCGAAGAGTTGACTCATTGGAAAAGACTCTGATCCTGGGAGGGATTGGGGGCAGGAGGAGGAGGGGACAACAGAGGATGAGATGGCTGGATGGCATCACTGACTCGATGGACGTGAGTCTGAGTGAACTCCGGGAGGTGGTGATGGACAGGGAGGCCTGGCGTGCTGCAATTCATGGGGTCGCAAAGAGTCGGACACAACTGAGCGACTGAACTAATTGAACTGAACCTTCAGGTTATACTGAACTCATCTGACTTAGAATCCTTGAGGAAATTTGTTTCCTCTCATGGGCACCCTAAGGTTGGAGCTGACAAGAACTAAAAATAGCTTCTCAGAGAACAGATTCATAAAGCCCGATCTTTTCTCAACCCAGAAACCTAAGAGCCTTTCTGAATTCTGGGTAATGTGGATTGGAGTTAAATACTGTAGGGCCCCAGTAATATTTGTGCCACTTGAAATCAATTTTTTAATTAAAGTGATTGAAATGTTTCTGGCTTATATATTGGAATTTTGATCTCTGGATCATGAAACACTTCTTGAACATAGTATTTTAATACCAGTCTGGTGGTCTAGTCCTCCTTTAGGAAGAGAAAACTGAGGAGCATACATTCAAAGAGGACCTCAAAAGCAATTCCTGTCAAGAACCCTGCCTAGGAACTAAACTTTCTGATTCTGTATTTTGCTCTCAGGTCCCTTGTCTTCTTATTTTTCTTTCCTTTTTTTTTTTTTTTTTTTAAATAAGATCATAGCTAAGCAAAGTTCTTTAAGTAGGGTGGGGGGAAAACATATTCTCACTTTTATACTTTAACTCAATTTCTCATATAATTAGATTAAGTTGCAAAGAGCTAAGTTGTTCACATTTCCCACAGAAAATCAAATACTACTGTAAAGAGATTATCATCTTGAGGATTCTGCATAGTTTTGGATATATTCTCCCTGTAATAGTCTTCTGTCCACTTTTACGCTTTGTATGGTCCTCAGGTCACTGAAAAGGAGTGTTGTCTTTTTTGTTAAATAGGTTTCCCATAAAGACCCACTCCCATTCTGAGAGCAACAAAGACATTTGTGTATTTTTGTTTGTTTTAGTTTACATAGGCTTATGTAAAATAACACATATATCAAAGTCAGAATTGGGGTCAACGAACCTGTCATTTCTTGTGGTCCGCCCCGCCCCCCTCGCCTCCACCCCCACACACACACACAACTCTGTTGCTTCTCATAACTTGCTTCCACTGTTCTTGAGTAAACAGAACCAGAAGCATGGAACCAAAGGAGTTGGGGTAAGACAGACAGACCTGGTGAGGAGGGAGAGGGGGGATAGGAATAGTAGGGGTGAATATGCTATCTATAGGACTCAGAAACACATGTAAAGGAAACAGAGATGGCGAAGGCTAGGGAGAGCCAAAACAGTCTCGAAGGCAGAATTGTTTAATCTGGAACTTTCATATCCCTTCCCAGGTGAATGGCTTGGAACAGTCCCTTGGGGACCGTTCCTAATTCTGCTAACTAACTGCTCCTAACCTGACTGGAACTCATGCTGGAGAGGCCCATGGCCCTTACCCCTCCATGCCTGCTCTTCCCAAAGACTGAATTAGCTGCACAAATTCCCTTGGGCCCATGGGCCAGCTTTCTTCTCTTGCAGCCCTGACTCTAATGGATATAGTTTTAAAAGGGGGAAAAAAAAAAAGATGTTTAGAAATCTCTGAGGTGAACTTCACTTTTGGAAAGCAAGCTCTTATCAAGACATTCAGGTACTCTCTTCAAAATGTTTCGTGTTTCCGACTCCTCCAAGCAAACAAAGCCCAGTGTTCTTCTCTAAAACTTCTCTAATTCAGAAAACACCAAGACAGCAAATGGTGACAGACACTTTATGCAAGTTTTCTTAGATCATTATGAATTTTCAAAAACTGTGTCAAATTTAACCTATCAAATGTATAGCCCTAGAATCAAAGGCCCTGGAAGCCCAGAGACCAACAGCAGCCCTGTCACAAAGCAGCACTATGGGTTAACAATCCACACAACAGCTTTGGGGCAGAGCAGGTACCATCCCTGAGCCTCAGCCTCCTCGTCTAAAAAGTAAGACTTTACCCTCATTTTCTTCCAGCTTCAAAGTAGGCAAACCCTCTGACTCTAAAAGTAACCCTCAGGGAGAGGAAAGCTAGTTTACCTCCTTTCTGATATTTTCAAACCATTCCTGATGTAATCACATGCTTCACCATACCTCAAAAGAAATTCTTTTGTAAGAACAATTACTGTAAATTTCTGAGAGAACATTTCAGTTCCTTACAAGCTGCCGCTTCAGTGTTGGATGACTTCCCTGGAGAATTTCTTTGGTCTTCTTGCCAATATTTCTGTAGCCCCAAGTTGAACAAGTACTTTTGTGATTTCTCATTAAGTCAGGCTCGAGTTATCTCCTATTTGGAGAAGCCCTATTCTGGTTTCTGGACCTCTAAAGGTATTTGGGATTTTAGGAAAGTAATGGAGGAACGGCAGACACGGGCCTGACAGGGCCTGACGGGAAATCTTGGCAGTACTGCTCACTGCTGACAGGGTCCCTTTGTTCCTCCTGGGGTACACCCTGCAACCAGCTGAGTCACAGTGCAGACAGGATGGAGGCCTTCCCTGCTCCCCACCCTAGCTACAGTAAAGAAGGCATGTTCCGCATCACCCATATGAGCTTTAAGGTTCTGGAATTAATTGCTCAGGCTTTGGGGGCTTTAAGCACTTGTGAAATAAAAATATAAGTGTTCTAAAGATTTTTTTTAAAGATATTTTTGAATGAAGAAGACATTTCTGGATTCTAGACCTAGCCTGTATTTGTGGGCACAAGATATAAATAGGGACCCCAGCCTATTCCTGACTTCTCTTCACATGCCTGTGTGTGGAATACCCCTGTTGCCATCCCAGCCTCTCCATCATTCCTGCCCTCAGTCCTGGGTTACGAATGGAGAGAGGCTGCAGAGGCCCTGGCGGAAGGCACTGGGATGTCCAGGTACCCACTAGATTTTGGGGATCCAGGTAGCTCAAGGGTGGTCAAGGAGTGGATGCGGGAGCCTGCAGGCTCTGGGTGAGCACCCTTATCCCACAGAGAGGGATGCTGCTGAAGGAGAGCTAGAGGGGGTCCTCTAAAGCACGGGGCCCTGGTTGTCCAGGTCTAAAGGCAGCACTACTGCATTCCACACGACCCCAGATAAACAAGTTTTTAAGCCTCTTCAAAGGCACCAGATACCAAAAGGGGTCTCAAGGTTTCTGGTGCCTTCACACACAGCAGGTGTGCACCGAGCTGGGGAGGAACTGGGCTTTCCCACACAGCGCTGTTCATTGGTGCCACCCTCTGACAGTTTAGCAGAAGGGGGCTCGAACTGCTCCTTCGAATTATGAATTGTCTGGAGAGTTCAGCAAACCCGGGGCTCTGGAGCTGAACACATTTGAGAGGCTCATCAGTTGGTTTCTAAGAACTATCTTGATTCATGGAATTTGAAGTCTTTTAATCAATCTACCAAATATCAGGTAGGGCAGACTTTCCTGAGAGCAGCCCTCAGGCACCAACCAGCCCCACAGGCGGGCGGAGTGGAATGCGAAGAGGGAACAGGAGCTGCTGCAGCGCAACACGAATGATTTAGGTCACCGTCTTGCCTGGTCCCTGGGGTGCAGGCTGCCCTACCCGACACTACTCTGCAACAGAGAGGTCCCACTCAGTAGAAGGGTTTTCAACAAGCCAGAATCTCTGTCCTGATTTCTGGAACTTAGGGTCGTTTCTTTTTAACATTCCATCTGCCTTGTTCTATGACGTTAGTCTTACCAGAAGTAGAACAAGCCCGTACTAGGGAGATATGTAAATGGTACTTTGAATTTCCTAGTGTCTAACCCTGCAGGCTCTAGAAAACCGCCCCTCCTTTAAAAGCTACAGGGTGGTAACGTCTCTGGAGTGAGACTGTGAGTAAAGAGCTTCTTGGGAATTCCGTGAGGTTAAATCATGTCTGTGCCTGTATGGACTGACACGGAGGGCTTTCCTAATCTAAGCAAACACAAAGGTCATGACCTGTTCCGGGTAGCTGGCTCCAGGTTGCAACTGGGTCAGCTGCTGGTTCAACGTTTTAAGGCCCAAGGAAGCTACTTTCTGGGCACAATGTTGGTTGCTCTGGCAGGTTCCCAGGTACAAGCTACCACAGCGCTGATGCAAGATGTCTATGGGTGGCACCTCTAAAGGGCTCCCTTGTCTTCCTGTTAAAACCTGGTGTGAAGAAGTCTTCCCTGGATATCTTTGATGCAACAGTTTAAACAGAACTATGTATGAGGCAGAATAGAGTTGTGGATTGGTAATGTGACTTTTTTTCAGATGGCTGAGGGTAGAAACCCTTTAAGAAGGTCAGTAGAAGACCGATGCCCCTGCCCTGCCAGCTGCTGTGCTTTTAGACCACGGGAGGGCCATGTGAATTTCACCTCAAGTTCAGACAGACACTTCCAGATCTGCAGACTTAGCTCCCTTCTCTAAGTGATGAAAATTCCTCATCTGTCAAGTGGATGTGCCTAAGTAACTGCTGAGGGACAGTAAATAGGTTAAGTAGGTCAGAGAGGAAGAGAAGGCAAAAATGAAGCTAACTAAAATGATAGGAAGAGACAGAAATCGTGTGCTTTAGTGTGAAAATTAAATTCAAACAAGAATGCTGGAGCTCTATTACATTGACCGGAAGCTCAGATGGTAAAGTGTCTGCCTTCAACGTGGGAGACCTGGGTTCGATCCCTGGGTCAGGAAGATCCCCTGGAGAATGAAATGGCAAACCCACTCCAGTACTCTTGCCTGGAAAATCCCATGGACCGAGGAGCCTGGTAGGCTGCAGTCCATGGGGTTGCAAAGAGCTGGACACGACTGAGCGACTTCACTTCTTCACTTCAGACAGATACAAAGACAAACCATCTCTACTTCTAATAAACACCTAGTCAGTATATAAGACACTCAACACAATGAATCCAATATAATACATGCCCTACTACATGTGACTCACTTGAATTCTGCATATCTAGACTTGAAAGACTCTCCCATCCTGCTCTAGGTGTAAGGCAACTCAGCTCAGTTACCTAGAGTCATGGCAACATCAAACACTAAAGCTGAGAGGGTATTAAAGCTCTTCCAGTTTAATTCCATCATTCTGAGATGAGGAGTTTGTTGGTGTTTTGTCTGATACACACACCCAATTGGTGGCAGGACTGAAAGCAGAACCTGGTGTATTTCTGGCAAAATATCTATTAAATGCTTTTGCTAACTTACTGTGCGTGCATGCTAAGTGGCTTCAGTCATGTCTAACTCTTTGTGACGCTATGGACTGTAGACCACTAGGCTCCTCTGTCCGTGGGATTCTCCAGGCAAGAATACTGGAGTGCACTGCCATGCCCTCCTCCAGGGGATCTTCCCAACCCAGGGATCAAACCTGTGTCTCTCAAGTCTCCTGCATTGGCAGGTGGATTCTTTATCATCAGTGCCATTACTTCTTAAATCAAAAGGCATTTTTATTATTCCCCTATATAAGGAGAAAGAGATTTATTTTGAATGGCTTTAAAAGATTTAGTTAAAATGGAATATTACATGCTGAATAAAAATACACCCAATATGCAGCCTGGTCTTGGGTCTCCTAGGTCAAAAGGACCACAGATTTAGGTCACTCACCACTAGAGGGCACTCAGATTTCCCTGGTTAACTTACAGAGGCTTCCAAACACAGCCTGCAAATAAACTTTATCAACATGCCAATTTCTATCAAGAGTAAAAGGTAAATGGCCATTTCCCCAGAATATACTGGCATACTGGTGCTGGACATAGGTTTCTAATGTGTGGTGTGTGTGTGGTGTTGTGTGTGTGTGTATATCGGAGAAGGTGATGGCACCCCACTCCAGTACTCTTGCCTGGAAAATCCCATGGACGGAGGAGCCCGGTAGGCTGCAGTCCATGGGGTCGCAAAGAGTAGGACACGACTGAGTGACTTCACTTTCACGCATTGGAGAAGGAAATGGCAACCCACTCCAGTGTTCTTGCTGGAGAATCCCAGGGAGGGGGGAGCCTGGTGGGCTGCCATCTATGGGATCGCACAGAGTTGGACACCACTGAAGCAACTTAGCAGCAGCAGCATATGTATATATGGGCTTCCCTGGTGGCTCAGAAGATAAAGAATCTACTTGCAATGGGGGAGACCTGAGTTCAATCCCTGAGTGGGGAAGATCCCCTGGAAGATGGCATGGCAACCCATTCCAGTATTCTTTCCTGGAAAATCCCCATGGACAGAGGAGCCTGGCGGCTACAGTCTATGGGGTTGCAAAGAGTTGGACACAATTGAGCGACTAAGCACAGCACATATGTACATATACATACATAACTGCTATAATTAATATATATTTATTATAATTAATATTACTATTTTAGATTCAAGCCTAATGTTTTCTCAAAGAACTATTCCATTTATTGCTTTTAAGTGGTAAGCGGATTTCTTAAGTAAAAATTAAAAGACAACTTGCTCCAGAGCACTCACACAAAGGTCGGTGGGCTCCTGCCAAAATCAGCAGTATTCTAAGCAATCATGCTGTTCTTGGGCCCCTTGGATACTTTGATTTAAAAGGGAGAAGAGAAGAAAAGGAGAATTTCCTCTGCTATAAAAGGAAATGAACACAAGCCAGGCAATTTCTTTAACCTTCCAGTTTATCATCCCTGGAAGCCTTCTTGATCATGTGGGGAATTTCTGGAGATTTATACCTGGAGCCATGAAATCCATTCTCTGTAGGCAGACCAAGCCCTTTCTGGCTGTTTTATTTGAATTCTGAAAAAGTCTATTCCATATATGTAAGTTACATTAGTATATAACAGTGATCATTAAACACCATCATAGCATTGCCCTGTATGAAAACACAAGAATTGTCGTGCAAAAGGGTAGAGGGTTTCTGCAAATAGCCCGTACCTCTATGTCCTGTCAGAGCTATTGATGGTGAGTCTTCCGGATACTGGATTCCCGGCCTTTGGCACTTACCTGATCAGGACTAGCCTGTCCTTTGCCAACTAGTGTGGAAAACTTGGCTCACAGCACTGAAAAAGGATACATCTAGTCACTCTGGAAAAGAGAAAAGAGTCCAAGGATGAGAAGGAGACACTGGGCCACAATGCAGAGACCCTGTCGCTTAGCAGAGACAGCGCCTGCTCTGGCCACCAGCCTGGAAGCAGCGGGGAGAGGCTGCTCTATAAGCAGAAGCTGGAGCCCACAGAGGCCCTGAGTTTGGGATGGTGATTCAAAAAAAAAAAATAGGCTGCCGTTTGGAGGACATTTATAGGCCAGGACAATTCACTTTTAGAGTGTAGAGGGGAATACACTAATTCAACCTTTAGAGAACACAGGTAATTTGATATGTATATCAAAAAATGTAATAATGTGCACAGTTGAATCCATCAGTCTTACTTCTAGAAGTTTATCCTACGGAAACAATTAGATAATGGCACAGTGATGTGTGCTAGGATATCCAGGGTAATGTTATTTATAGTAGCAAATTACTGAAAACAAGCTAGGTGTCTATCAAAGGAAGGACTAGTTCACAAATTATGGCAAATCCACAAATGATGACACAGATACATTAAGTCCTGCCTCTTTTGAAGCTAACTGGGCTGGCTCTGTATTGAAACATGATGCTAAGATGCTTCTTTCAACCCAGACAGCATGAGACTGATCTCCAAATTTAAGATCTGGAAACTCCGAAGATTAAAAATAGACCAAAAAAGAAAGTTTAAAACTCACAAACCTAAAAATAAATCTTAGATGACAAGGCATTCTCCAGGAGTGGTGTAGATTTTCTTTTATTTCCCATGGCACTCTTCTCTCTTCTCTTCTTTTTGCTACTGTCATCCTAAACCGGGTCATCCCTTAGTACTATCCAAGTCCTGTATAATCACCTGGCTTAAATTAAATTCTAACCTTCACTTCTGTGGTTTATGTGGTCACTGACTCTCTCCCAAAAATAAAAGCTATCATCCAGCAACCTGCTATTTATTCTCAGTTACTGAATATCATAATTTTACAAACCTTAGCAATGATAGTGCTTGGACCAACTCTTCATTCTCCCAGGTTTAAAATATTGCTATTTGGGGAAATTATATTCTACTTGATAGGTGTTCTCTCAAAGTGGCTAACCATGGCCAGCTCTGAATCACAGACCCTGACTTGCAACCAGTCTGTCTTAACAGAGTGGTTGTCAAGAGATAAGCATCTCTTTCAGCTCTGGAGGGCACCAGCGCCTTCCTAGCTGGATGCACTACCGTGTCACACGCCACTCAACCGCTTCCCAGCTCCAACCGTTGAATTAGGAAACGGCTGACAACAAGCCTCATGCATTAAGACAGTGGCTCTCAAACTGAAGCAGGCTTCAGAATCACCTGGAAGGCTTGTTAAAACACAGTTTGCAGCACCTCAACCCAGACTGATTCAATAGTCTGGGGTAGGCCAAGAGTTTATCTTTCTAAGAGATTCCCACATAATACCTATGTTACTGGTCTAGGAACCATATTTTTCAAACTGAGAACAAACTGCATAAAGGCAATGAAAACTGGCTAGGTGATTGCCCCACAAGAAGGGGTTTGCCAAACTTTACTTGTGGCGTTAGGAGTTAGGCTGAAGATACAACTTTCAATGTTTTGCCCTATAGTGCACTCAAGATTACTAATTATGGAGCAGATTCCACTCACTGCCTCAAGAGGAAGCAGCTTGGAAACAGTTCCTTCCTAATCTCTTTATTTAACAGCAAAATGAAATAAACAAAAGAGTTTTGAAAAATTAGCCTGTGTCACTACTGCTTCTTAAAAATGTCTAAGCAAGTCTCAGGAAAGCCTATGGTAGCAGAATAAAACATTTTCACTGATTCTTTTTTAAAAGACTGTTGGATTTCAAACTAACCACGAAGCTATAGTCATCAAGATATAGTGGTCCTGGCAGAAGGATAAACATACAGATCTGTATACAGAAACATACAGAAGACCAGAACGGAAATCCAGAAATAAAGCCTTACATTTATGGTCAATTGATTTTTTTGACAAGGGTGCCAAGACAATTAAATGGAGGTGGGGTGGGGAGAATAGTCTTATCAACAAATGGCACACAGACAACTGGATATAACATGAAGTGAGACCCCCCACTTCAAACCATATACACAAATTACTCAATATGGCTCAAAGACCTAAAAGTAGAAGCTAAAACTATTATATAAATGAAACAAATATAACATTGAAATCAATAAGGTATGAGTTGGGGAAAAAAGAAAAGAACCCATAAAGAATAAATCTTTATGACCTTAGGTCAGGCAAAAGCCTTTTAGACATGACACCAAAACATAAGCAGCAGAATAATTTAACTTCTTCAAAATTAAGAACTATTGTGTTTCAAAAGACAGCATCAAGAAAGTGAAAAGAAAACCACTGAATGGAGACAGCATTTTCAAGTTATGTCTGATAAGAGATTTATACTCAGACTACATCAAGAACTTTCACAACTCAACAATAAAAAAGACAAATAATGACTGAAAAATGGGCAAAGGGTGTGAACAAACATTTCTCCAAAGAAGATACACAGATGGCCATAAACACATGAAAAGATGCTCAACACTGTTATCCATTAGTGAAAAGCAAATAAAACTCACAATTTATTTATACCATTTCATACCCCCTGGGATGACTATAATCAAAACACAGATAATAACAAGGTTTGGTGAGGATGTGGAGAATTAGAACTCTCATATACTGCTGGTGAGAATTTAAATCATGGAACCATTTTTGAAAACAGTTTCGTCAAAATGATAAACATGGCGTTACCATATCACCCCCCAATTCTACTTCCTAGGTAGAGGCCCAAGAGACCTGAAAACATGATTCCACACAAGAATGCATATACAAGCGTTCATAGAGGTATTACTCATAATGGACAAAAGCATAAATAACTAATGTCCATCAACTGAAGAATGAATTAACAAAATGTTGTATATCCATAGAAATAGAATATTATTCAGCAATAAAAAGGAAGGTGTACTGACAGACATTACAACGTGATCAATGTCTTGAAAACATTATGCTAAAGTAAAAAAATTCAGTCATAAAAACCACATATTATTGAACTTCATATAATTCTATTTATATAAAATGTCTAGAATAGGCAAACCTATAGCGACAGAAAGTAGATTGGAGATTATCTGGGGCTTGGAGCAAGTGGAGTAGATAAGTGGGAGAGAAATGCTAATGGGTACGGTGTTTCTTTTTGGCGAAATATTTTAAAACTTTGTGGTGATGGTTTCACAACTCTGGGTACATACTAAAAAGGGGAATTTTGAAGGGAATTGTGTATCATTGTGTATCATTAAGTTACATTTCAGTACAACTGTTAAAATAAGGGGCAGTTGGAAAGGAACTCATGTTTTCCTTAAGGGGAGCTGGTTCTGATGGAAATGAACCCTAAACTACAAGGGTCTTGGTGTCCTAGGAAGGGACGCAGAAGAAAGAAGAAGGGATCGATGTATATAGCAAAATATCTTAACAGAGAAAGACACAAGAGGTTCTTAGTCTTATACAACTGGCTCTGTATAGAGATCTAGACACAGCATAGTTTCTAACACTTTGGATGAGCCAGAAGGAAAGGTAAAGAAAATCTGGTATCATTTGATTTTTAACTTTTACACATTAAAGCTCTATATTAACACATGTTTTTTATACAGGCCTATTTCTTGGAAATTGGGCAAAGGATGAAAACCGTTTTAAGTCATTAAACTTACACTCGGCTGAAGTAGTCATCTAAAACTTCCACAAAGTTATGGATGAATTCATAAATTGCCATCTCGTTCTGAAATAGAAAAGGAATGGTGTAAATAATTTCAGTGTGACGTATGGGAAAAAGAGACATGGAGCCGCCCTGTCAGCAGCCAGGTTTTAGAGCATTGGCTTGGTAAACAGACAATGTGAGCAAAGTAGCTTCCTATGGACAAATATTTAGAATAATTCTAGGACTTATTTGTTTAAAAGAAGCTTATCAACAAGGGAAATGTAGAAAACCTTAACCTCTAAGATTTTTTGAAAAGTCCGTGATGACTCTGGCTGCATTGAAACTAGATTGAGTCTAGTGATTAGAACTTGAGGTTACTCCCTGACTTCAAGACCAATGAATGGCTAAAGCCAGTTGGTTTTTTCCTTCAGGGTCTTCATGTTGTCACTTTCTATCTGTAGAAGATGGGGAACTGTTTCGAAGTTTGGTGCGTGGTGAAAAACAATCAACTGAGCTTTCCAAGTATTTTAGATCTTAAACACCCTTTTCAGGCATTCCATGGCCACAGGGGCTATTGATCTGAGACTGACATTTCTGAAAAGGCGAACTACATCTGATGAGACGTAATCGCAGCGTGTTCATGTTCACAGTCTGCTCTGGCTTCTGTCATGTCAGCCGAGGTTGAACACCACAACTGTCTGGCCTCTACCCTTGGCTTGGTGGCCCCCCTGTGCCACACGGAACGAGGGCAGGAAACTGGCACTGCTTACGGTCCAGGAAGGCATTCTGTGGTCTCATGCTTCTTCACAAGCTGCTCATCTAATCCAAGAAAAAATCCTAGTTTCTCTCTTCCACATAGCTTTCCCAGCCTTGACAAAAACCCAATACCCTTAAAACAAAGAACAAACAAACAAAACAATATCCTTCCAGAGTCAAGATGATGCTCATGGAGGTAAGTGGGGCAGAACATGTCAATTTAAAGCAGAATAAAAAGCAGACTGTTATTCCTAATTTTCTTATATTTTCCATAAGCTCTTCTATTATCTTACCTCTGTGTCATTAACTCCAACCACAATGAAGAGAGCTGCATACTGCCGGTATATCAGCTTAAAGTCTTTATATTCAATGAAAGAACACTAGACAAAAACACAATTAGATATTAATTCCTAAGGTTGACAGGGATGTCTTCAAAATGGCGTGCATAATTCTAGGTTCTGATCTGAGTATCTGTCAACACATTCCTAGAAATATACAACACTGTGATGTTACACGGGGCTTCCAGGTAGCACCAGTGCTGAAGAACCTGCCTGCCGGTGCAGGAGACGTAAGTGACAGGAGTTAGGTCCCTGGGTTGGAAATAGCCCCTGGAGGAGGGCATGGCAACCCATTCTAGGAATCTTGTCTGGATAATCTCCATGGAGAGAGAAGCCTAGCGACCTACAGTCCATGGGTTTGCAAAGAGTCAGAACATGGCTGAGCGACTAAGCACAGCACAGCACAGGCTCTTTTTAAAAATTATTTAAAGGTGGTTTTTATGTGACAGATACGAAACAAAAATCATCCATTGTAAATAGTGCTTTGTAAGAATTAATAAATAACTTACCACTATTGACTAGTGGAGAAAACAACTCACTTCCCATTCATCTCTCCCCTCATGTCATTATATAAAGAGGGAGAGGAAGATGCTGGGTGGATAGGAATTCAACCAGCAGGATGAAGGTACAGTGTTGCCCTTCCTTTAGACTTTTGGGTTTGCTTGACCAAACGTGATTAAGAACTGTATCACTTTTTGCACTGGGATATGTTGCTCTATGACATTCAGATATACTTGGGAATGAAGCTTCAAGGTTTTTTTTTTTTTTGACCACACTGTGTGGCATGCAGGATCTTAGTTCCCTGACCATGGATCAAAACCATGGGCATGGCAATGAAAGGGAAGAGTACTAACCACTGCTGCTGCTGCTGCTAAGTCGCATCATTTGTGTCTGACTCTGTGTGACCCCATAAACGACAGCCTACCAGGCTCCGCCATCCCTGGGATTCTCCAGGCAAGAACACTGCAGTGGGGTGCCATTTCCTTCTCCAATGCATGAAAGTGAAAAGTGAAAGTGAAGTCGCTCAGTCATGTCTGACTCAGCGACCCCATGGACTACAGCCCACCAGGCTCCTCCATCCATGGGATTTCCAGGCAAGAGTACTGGAGTGGGGTGCCGTTACCTTCTCTGCCTAACCACCGCACTGCCAGGGAATTCCTGAAGCTGCAAGCTTTGATTATGGCGTTTTTTCCATGGGAAGCCATTCGACAATCTATATAATGGAAGGGTTTGAGGCTTTTATTTGCAATTAGGATAAAAAACCATTAAATCCAGGACCATTCTACAGCTTTAGGTTCACTGCAGAGCCAGTATAATTCTGCTCAGACAGATCTTTCAAGGAATCACTTACTATTTGAAAGAACTGAGAAACATTTTTCAAAGCCTCTCAGGAGTTTCCGACATTCAAAAAAAAGTATCAAAGCACCTTTGTGGATAAATAAAAATGAAGCTGAGACCTGTGTTACTTTTGGGTTCCCTTTAAGATCTAAGATAATTTAGAATGCTTCAAAAGTATCTAACGGTATACTCATTCCAAAGCATATATTTCAGAGGGTAACCTATCAGTGAAAATGATGTTTGAAATTGTGGAGTGCCTGCATTGTATAGAAAGATTCAAACAGAAATGCTTCTTCAGTCTGTTTACCCTTACTTAAAGTCTATGGCTATTAACACAGTTCTTTAATAGTTTCAGTTCCTTTTGACAACTACATAAAGCAGTGTGTGCCATGGCAGGCCAAAGCAGTAATTCAAAGAGGACTCTGAGATGTTCCAACTGGAAAATCAATTTAGAAGCCAAGGGAAACACAGTGTCTATGCGTCACTTTTAAGTACTGATGTACCTTAATATTTTATGACTTACCAGTGGTTCCTACAAGCAGCCTTTCTACATAGTCCAGTGAAATGGAGAAATGGCAAATTAATGGGTGATTTATATAGGCTTTCTGATTTTGCCTTAGTTTGCTCCATGATTTCAAAGGATTCCAAGTTTAGGGCATGGACTAAGTAATTCTCCAATTAAATCCCTTGTAAAAGTAGGCTCTGTTTTTTAAATTTCCATTTAGTATTATTTTAATGATTCAATTTAACCTCAATTTTGGCAGAATGGATCGATTAGTTATTTTACATGCATTTGCCCACTTTCATTTCTCTCATCTATATAATAAGACAAGTTCAAATCAAGTTTGTTTTGTTTTTAAATTACTTGTTCCAGTTTTATGTTGGTGGTAAATTTATAAAAATGATAAGCAGAATAAAAAACACCCACTCCACGCGAGAATCATGTTATTATCCTCTGGCACAAGTGGGTCTTGAGTGTCTCCCTCTATCCTGGTCATTTGACATCATCTTTTGGCTTAAAGAAAGCCATCTGCTACAGGCACTCCTGAGAGTTCCAAGGGCTCAGTTCTCATGAACAAAAAAGAAGGTATGTCTATTAGCAGGAGTAAATTTGCCACTTCCATAGTGCAATGAGACAAATATGCTGACCTAAATACGAACCAAGACTTTCCCTGGTTTTCTTTGCTTTTATTTTCCTTAAGGGGATGTAAAGAGAGCTGTGCGCCAGTCTTCATTTCACTTCATTTGTTATTTTCTCTAATAGCTATTGAAAGAATGGGGTTCAAAGAAAACGATGGCCCTTGAGACTCAGTAATAACAAATCTGCCACACTGAGTTGGATGCAGAGATGAAAGAGAGAATCAGACTTACTTGTTCATTGGATCGAGAGAGACAGCTCTTGATGACTTCTGTTTCCAGAAGCGTACGCTTATTAATCTCCACATGTTCATAGTACTTAGAAAGTCGGGTCTGCCCTGTTTATTCACCATGAGGAAAAACTTTATCATTTTTTTTCCTCTAGCCACTATTTTTCCAAGTATAATTCAAAAGATATGGCGAGGGGTGGCTGTAACCAGAACCTGAAGGACAAAAGAACAACAGAAAGACAAGATCCAATTCCTCAAGAATCGTATTAAATGTGTTCCACAGATAAACCAGAAGTAAAATGTCTTCTGATAACATTGGTCTTCACTCCTGTGAACTAAGTGAGGTTTTAATAAATAAATTTTCATTAGTTATCCTCCAAAAACATTTTTGAGTATCCACAGTGCTTCTACTCATATTCATTCCATTGTTTCACCAATCTTCTCGGGTGCCAACTACGTGTCAAACACCAGAAAGAGATTATGGAGATGAAGAAGTAATGATTTCTGATTCCGATCGTGACACCTAGCGAAGGTGCTGGGCAGGTAAGTAAGTAACAGCATCACAAAGTGGTAAGTTTTACTGGGACAGGCAAACTTCTCTGGTGCACAAAAGGGAGGGGCAAGGAGCATCACCGGAGAGTTGGGAACGGCTTCCCAGAGACGGGCATTTAAGCAAGACCTTGAAGAATGACCCAGAGGGAGTGACTCTGGGGCACAGAAATTAGGGGAATGAAAGCTCTGGGAAAGTTCACTTTGGTTGCAGGTCAAGGGGCAGGAAGAATGGTCATAGGAAGCTGAGCTGCTCACATAAGATAAAATTGGCTTAGAAGTGATGCTAAGGAATATGAACTTTATTCTATGGACAGTGGAGATAGGATCTGTACTGAAGTTCTTCTTTTGTTAGTGCTGGGAGCCACAGTAACATCAATTATTTGTCAAAGTCCTCAAACAAGGTCCTACAACAAGTCCTACAAGGTCCTGTACTGAGCAGTTTACATACATTATTTAGTTCTCACAGTTTTCTGCAGCAGGGACTTCTGTCATTCCCATTTCAAAGACAAGCAAATTGAATTCTGTGGATGTTATGGCGCCCAGCGTCCCTGGATGACTGTGTGTCAGGGATGAGACACAGCTCAGAGGACAAGACAGACCCCTAACACTCCTACTCCTAGGGGTTCATGCTCGCGGTTTTTATTTCCAACTCAGCTATAATGCAGCTCATGTTCATTGTTCTTATACTTAACTAGTTTTCCAAATAATCAGCGCAGAAGCACACAATATTGACCGATGGCCAGTTCCTTCATCACGAGCATCAGAGCTGTCTCATCTAAAGCCAATACCATAATATCATATTCACATTTGCAATATCTTTGAAAATCAGTGCAAAAGACTAAGGTTAAGCATAGTTAGTACTTAAGTGAAATTTTAAAAACTGGAATAATTTTACAGAAGAGTTGCAACAGATTATAATACTTGAACTAAGTTTTATATTATATTTTTGCCCTCCCAGCTCATCTCTCGTATCCTGAACCCTGACACACAGGTGGTTATCTCAAAACAATTCCAAACATTAAGAGCAGGTTAGAACCGGATCCAGGTTGGCAAAGCTTGGGGCTGCTGCATTCACATAGAACAGGATGCCATCTAGACCGGCTCAGCTGGGACTTGACAGCAGGGCCCGGCGGGTGGGGTGGGTGGGTGGGGGAGCGGGGGGCCTGCGGTCATTCACTCTCTGTTCCAGGAAGATAAACTCACTATTGCAGGTGGGATTGCAACATCCTCTGTGTTATTTAATCATCTGGCAGTAAGTGCTGCTTTTATTCTCCTTACAAATGACTGCCAGTAAAATTATGGCAGATGACTAATAAATTACGATTACCATCCTTTCTTTTACTCCCTTTCAGCAAAGTTATTTAAAACCATCTTTAAAAAGTTAGAAATATACCCTGGATTCCAACTGCTGGGTAAATGACAAAAAAAAAAAAAAATATTGTCTCAAAGGTACTCATGACCAAACCTTTGACTTTAAATGCCCTAGCTGCATTAAGTGGTAAAATGAGATGTAAAATGACCCCACTAAGATGCTACACCAAAGGATCAAATTGGTTTCTACCTTGTAAGCACACCATTTCTTCCCACTGACTTCAAGAGAAAGGGTGACCAACAAGGACGCGCTGAACTGACACTCATTAGCACGCAAGATTTGAAAATAGTAGCCGAAGGTATCTAAAGACTGAAATACATCATTTTTTTTTTTTGCATGCTCATAAACAATTACACAATTTACAACTGTAGGATTACACAGTGGTAATAAAGTAGACAAGCAAAACTGTAAACTATTTGTATTATAACACCAAATGTATACATTTGGTACAACACCAAAATATACATTGCAGAGACTCGGAGACAGGTACATGTTTGAGAACTTAAGATGAATGACTTAAGCACCTTCCCTGGTTACTGATATGAGGGAGGAGGGAGATTAAATAACTATGAAACCAGGGTAGGGCAATAAGAAGGAATATGCTTAGACAAGTGCTGGGAGTGGTCAGGGGGCAGGGATGAACTTCCTCTCTTAATAATCTTTGCCTTCAACAAACACACAGGCTGGGGAAGAGGTTCTGACTGCCAAGAAGTACGAGATGCGACACCCAAGAACCTGTGTGAATGTACATGAAAAATCAAGGAAGAATAAAGAAGGAAACTTTACTGGGAAAGACATTACCCAGAGGGTGCTAGCATGCCTACAGGCCAAGTTTAGGGGAGGCTGGTAGAGTCACAGCAGAATACGAGCCCCTACATGACGTAAACAATGCTTAGAGAGAAGAGAGATTGGAAGGATGGAAGTAAATATTGAATTGAGCACAGTTTTTATATTCTGATGATGTATTTCTGGGAGCTAGAACTGGAAGAATCTTTATAGTTGCCATCTCCAAAGACGATAAACACATTTCAACTTGGGTGCCAACTGTGATTAACTGTACTAAGTGCTTCGAGCACTGTGCTGGGGAAGGATTCTGAAGCTGTTTTCAGGTTCTGAACAAAACGATGTCATGAATAATTAGTAATGTCAGCTTCGGGTTAGGAAGCAGGGTGTGGCAACATACGTACCTTGTATCTGTCATCTCTGATGTGCCCTCCCTTTATGGGAAAACCAGTAACCTGAGATGTAGAGTGAAGTCCTGAATTCTGCTCTCTTGACTCATAATATAATGCTGCCTTTAATTTATCATGTTGCCTCTATCTCACTTGGTGTATTAGTGTCATTAAATGTTCATTTAAGCTTAATAAGCATCAACTTCAGGTAGCTGTGGGAATGATCAACTCAACATTATCTTTTCTAAGCTGCTGCACAATTAATTTGGAAAATACCAAACAATTCACTACTTGAAAACAGTAGAGCAGGAATTTTCTAGAAACAAAGATGATATTTGATGATGGCTCTCCTGGAGAAGGAATGGCAACCCAGTCCAGTATTCTTACCTGGAGAACCCCATGGACAGAGGAGTCTGGCAGGCTACAGCCATGGGGTTGCAAAGAGTCAGACATGAAACTTCACAACTGAACAATAACATCCTTTCGAGCTCTAAATGCTTTCCATGTACCCCAGAATCACAATATTGTAAACACACACATACACTCAGGTAATATCAGACAAAAACTTTTTTCTGGCCCCATGAAAGTGACTGAAATAAAATCTCTCAAGTTAAAAGCCAATTTCCACCCCCCAAAATGATATAGTATTCACAGAGTGTAATAGTCAAAAGCATGAACTAACTAGACAGAACTTGACTGGCTCTACTACTTATTAGCCTTGTGATCTGGGCAAATTACTTAATCTTCCCGTACTCAATCTGAAGTACAATGGGAATAATGTTAACACTATTAGACCTTCTAGGCTGTCAGCAGTAGTTAGTACATGTAACATTCTTGGAACAGTGTTTGGCAGTTGGCATCAAGTGAATGCTACGTAAGTTTGGGCCCACATCATTATGATAATATATCACCTTTTCCTGAGACAAGCCTTTCCTGGCTATCCCAATCTCTCTTGCTAACCACAAAATGTTGGCTATCTTTTCTTTTAAACCATCACTGCATTTTACAAAATCTGTCACCCCTAAATAGTCACTATTCAATTACATTCTGAGTTCCCCTACCAGACCAATGAGTTTCACTTTCTTGTGATATATTTTACATTGTGACATATTTTACATATACGGGTACATACATATTCGAGCAGAAGTTCGTAAAACAATACTTGCTCACATTTTGTGGACTGTACTCTATCTTCCATGACATTTCATTGTGTAAAAAAAAAAAATGCAGTTGTGGGGAGTTTGGATTACACAGACATGGATTTTTTTCAAAACTCACCAAATGTAAAGATTTACTGTTTATTATATACAAATTTTACATAAAAAGAAACTAATACTCTAGTTAATGATACATATGCTGAGGTATTTGGGGGAAATGTATTGATGTCTATAATTTACTTTATTTGGGGGGGCATGCTGTGTGGCTTGAGGGATCTCAGTTCCCTGACCAGGGATTGAACCCGGAGCTACTGCAGAGAAAGCCCACAACCCTAACCACGAGGCCACCAGGAAACTCCCTATAATTTACACCAAAAAACTAAGATAAATTAATGGATAGGTAGATAGATAGATAGACAGTTAGGTGTATGATAAAGTAGTATAGTTGGCCCTCTAGATCTGTGGTTTCTGTATCTACATATTCAACCAACCACAGATTGAAAGTATTTGGGAAAAAATTCTAGTAAGTTACAAAAAACAAAACTTGAATATGCTGTGCAATGGCAACTATTTACGTAGCATTTACATTGTATCAGGTATTATAAGTAATTTAGAGCTATTTCTAGATTACTTTAAATTATTTTAAAGTATACGAAGGATGTGTGTAGGTTGTATGCAAACATGACACCATTTTACATAAGGAACCTGAGCATTCACAGATTTTGGTATGTGTGGGAGCCCTGGAACCAATCCCCATAGATACTGAGGTATGAATGAAATAGTAAAAGATTAATGGTAGAATGGAGTGGCAAGTATATGAGAAATCACTGTGAAATTCTTTTCAACTTTGCAGTATATTTGAATATCATTATAATAAATATTGAGGAAAAAATGCTAGCTGTGCCCACTGATGTCTTTCAGTTAAATAGATTTTATTTTTTAGAACAGTTTTAGATTCACACAAAAAATTTCAACATATAGAGTGTTCTCATATACTCCATAAAGAGTTTCCCCTATTATCAACATTTTAGTTAGTACGGTACATCAGTTCAGTTCAGTCGCTCAGTCGTGTCCGACTCTTTGCGACCCCATGGTCTTCAGCACGCCAAGCCTCTCTGTCCATCACCAACTCTCAGAGTCTACCCAAACTCATATCCATTGAGTCGGTGATGCCATCCAACCTTCTCATCCTTTGTCATCTCCTTCTCCTCCCGCCTTCAATCTTTGCTAGCATCAGGATCTTTCAAATGATTCAGCTCTTCACATCAAGTGGCCAAAGTATTGGAGTTTCAGCTTCAACATCAGTCCTTCCAATGAACACCCAGGACTGATCTTTAGGATGGACTGGTTGGATCTCCTTGCAGTCCAAGGGACTCTCAAGAGTCTTCTCCAACACCACAGTTCAAAAGCATCAATTCTTCGGCGCTCAGCTTTCTTTATAGTCCATCCATACATGACGGGGGAGCCTATTGGGCTGCCGTCTATGGGGTCGCACAGAGTCGGACACACTGAAGTGTCTTAGCAGCAGCAGCAGCAGCATACATGACTACTGGAAAAACCTTGATGAGACGGACCTTTGTTGGCAAAGTAATGTCTCTGCCTTTTAATATGCTGTCTAGATTGGTCGTAATTTTATGTTACAATTAATGAAATTGATACGTTATTATTAACTGAAGTTTATACTTCAGATTTCCCCATGGCGTGTGGGAAGTTCCTAGATCAGGGATTGAACCCGTGTCCCCTGCACTGGCAGGCAGACTCTTAACTACTGGACCGCAGGGAAGTCCAAGAGATGTATTTTGAATGCATCAAAAGGACTTCCTGTTGAACTTTCCTGTAGGTACAGTGGATAAGAATCTGCCCGTCAATGCAAGGGACATGGGTTGGATCCCAGGTCCATGAAGATCCCACATGCCATGGAGCAACTAAGCCCTCGCGCCACAACTACTGAGTCCACGCTCTAGAGCCCACCAGCTGCGACTAGTGAAGCCCACGCATCTAGAGCTCATGCTCCACAAGAGAAGGCACTGTGATGAGAAACCGGTGCACTGCAACAAAGAGCAGCCCTCACTCACCGCAGTTAGAGCCTGTGCACAGCAAGGAAGACCCAGCACTGGCAAAAAAAGAGAGAGACCTCCTGTTGAACCAATCCAGCTTAGGCCTTCCTGGGTCTTTGTCCCATTGGCCAGTGACTTGGCTCCCTTTCCCGCTCTGGGCTCAGGTCTTAATGAAATGGTTTGAATGTCTATAATCTTCTACCACTTGATCTCTGGTATCTGCCCTTTGGCTATAACTCCAAGGGCATTTGGCACTCAGTCCTTGCACTGTCAACTGAGAATAATAACTAACTTACAAATTGGTGGCAAGGATTAAATGAAGTAATAATACAGTTCTTGTAAAATATTTAGCACGCTGACTTCTTTTATTTCCTTCCTTTATGTGTGTTAAATTAGAAAAAAGTGCTGATAAGGTTATATAAGGAGACAGATATGTATGTGTGTGTGTGTGTGTGTGTGTGTGTCTATATATATATATATATATATATAATAAGTGATCTCTTAATTTGTTATTAATTGGAAAACACCCTGATGCTGGTAAAGATTACAGGAAGGAAGAGAAGGGGGCAGCAGAGGATGAGATAGTTGGATGGCATCACCGACTCAATGGACTACTCTGGGAGTAGTGAAGGACAAGGAAGCCTGGCCTGCTGCAGTCCATGGTGTCGCAAAGAGTTAGCCATGACTTGGCATGAACACCACCACAATTAACTTGTAAGTCTTCTATATTGTAACCTGGTAGAATGCAACAAAAAGAATCATGAAAATGATTCTACTTTTCAACTCAAGCATTTTAGTCTTAGGGATCTATCCTAAGGTATAATTAAAAATCCATATGCATGAAAAAGTTTAAAGCAATATCATTTACAGTAGTGAAAAATGAAACAAGCCCAGACACTACAAACTAAGAATCATGTTAAATGAATACTAACTAGGTGTCCTTTTACTATTAAAATATGCAGATTATGAGATGAGTGAGAAAATATGGACAACATAATGTTAAGTCACAAAAGCAGAACACCAAATTTATACCCATATGATTAAAAATATGTAGAAGGAACATCTGAATAAAGATTAAAAGGCCAGACAGAAACCATGCAAAACAAGAAATAAAACAAACAACAACAACAACAAAAAAACAAAAATAAAAAGATACCAAACAGATGAACCTTAAAAACACCATGCTAAACTGAAAGAAGCTGTCACAAAGAGGACACAGTCTATTTATATGAAATGTCCAGAGCAGGCAAATCTACAGAGACAGAAAGTAGATAAAGGGTTGCCAGGGGATGCAGGCTTGAAGGGTGAGTTCTGAGAAATGTGGGGTCATGGTGATGGTTGCACAAATATATGAGTACACTAAAAGAATTGAAATAATATACTGTAAATGGATGATCTTTATGCTATGTGAATTATATCACAATAAACGTGCTAAGAAGAGCCAGACTGATACATCAGACAATGTGGAAGAGCTTCCAATAGCCAAAACTAGAAAGATGTGACTAGCAAATAACAGTACTGGATTATAACTCAAAGTATAAAATAAGTATACACGAGTGCCTGCATGCGAGTTCAGTCACTTAGTCGTAGCCATCCAACTCTTTGTGACCCCATGGACTGTAGCCCGCCAGGCTCTCCTGTCTATGCAATTTTCCAGGCAAGAATACCGGAGTGGGTTGCCATTTCCTTCTTCAGGGGATCTTTCTGACCTAGGAACTGAACCCACATCTCCTGCATCGGCAGGAGCATTCTTTACCACTATGCCACCTAGGAAGCCCCATACATGAGTACAGACCGATTTAAATAAATGGGACAGAAGAATCCCAAACATACATTTTGATACTGAGCTATGGAATGAGGTTCGTGACATTGTACAGGATACAGGGATCAAGACCATCCCCATGGAAAAGAAATGCAAAAAAGCAAAATGGCTATCTGGGGAGGCCTTACAAATAGCTGTGAAAAGAAGAGAAGTGAAAAGCAAAGGAGAAAAGGAAAGATATAAACATCTGAATGCAGAGTTTCAAAGAATAGCAAGAAGAGATTAAGAAAGCCTTCTTCAGCAATCAATGCAAAGAAATAGAGGAAAACAACAGAATGGGAAAGACTAGAGATCTCTTCAAGAAAATCAGAGATACCAAAGGAACATTTCATGCAAAGATGGGCTCGATAAAGGACAGAAATAGTATGGACCTAACAGAAGCAGAAGATATTAAGAAGAGATGGCAAGAATACACAGAAGAATTGTACAAAAAAGATCTTCATGACCCAGATAATCACGATGGTGTGATCACTGACCTAGAGCCAGGCACCCTGGAATGTGAAGTCAAGTGGGCCTTAGAAAGCATCACTATGAAGAAAGCTAGTGGAGGTGATGGAATTCCAGTTGAGCTATTCCAAATCCTGAACGATGATGCTGTGAAAGTGCTGCACTCAATATGCCAGCAAATTTGGAAAACTCAGCAGTGGCCACAGGACTGGAAAAGGGCAGTTTTCATTCCAATCCCAAAGAAAGGCAATGCCAAAGAATGCTCAAACTACTGCACAATTGCACTCATCTCACACGCTAGTAAAGTAATGCTCAAAATTCTCCAAGCCAGGCTTCAGCACTATGTGAACGTGAACTTCCTGATGTTCAAGCTGGGTTTTAGAAAAGGCAGAGGAACCAGAGATCAAATTGCCAACATCCGCTGGATCATGGAAAAAGCAAGAGAGTTCCAGAAAAACATCTATTTCTGCTTTATTGACTATGCCAAAGCCTTTGACTGTGTGGATCACAAGAAACTGTGGAAAATTCTGAAGAGATGGGAATACCAGACCACCTGACCCGCCTCTTGAGAAATTTGTATGCAGGTCAGGAAGCAACAGTTAGAACTGGACATGGAACCACAGAGTGGTTCCAAATAGGAAAAGGAGTACATCAAGGCTGTATATTGTCACCCGTTTATTTAACTTATATGCAGAGTACATCATGAGAAACGCTGGACTGGAAGAAACACAAGCTGGAATCAAGATTGCCAAGAGAAATATCAATAATCTCAGATATGCAGATGACACCACCCTTATGGCAGAAAGTGAAGAGGAACTAAAAGCCTCTTGATGAAGGTGAAAGTCGAGAGTAAAAAGTTGGCTTAAAGCTCAACATTCAGAAAACGAAGATCATGGCATCCGGTCCCATCACTTTATGGGAAATGGATGAGGAAACAGTGGAAACAGTGTCAGACTTTATTTTTCTGGGCTCCAAAATCACTGCAGATGGTGACTGCAGCCTGAAATTAAAAGACGCTTACTCCTTGGAAGGAAAGTTATGACCAACCTAGATAGCATATTCAAAAGCAGAGACATTACTTTGCCAACAAAGGTTCATCTAGTCAAGGCTATGGTTTTTCCTGTGGTCATGTATGGATGTGAGAGTTGGACTGTGAAGAAGGCTGAGTGCTGAAGAATGGATGCTTTTGAACTGTGGTGTTGGAGAAGACTCTTGAGAGTCCTTGGACTGCAAGGAGATCCAACCAGTCCATTCTGAAGGAGATCAGCCCTGGGATTTTCTTTGGAAGGAATGATGCTAAAGCTGAAACTCCAGTACTTTGGCCACCTCATGGGAAGAGTTGGACTCATTGGAAAAGACTCTGATGCTGGGAGGGATGGGGGCAGGAGGAGAAGGGGACGACAGAGGATGAGATGGCTGGATGGCATCACTGACTCGATGGACATTGAGTCTGAGTGAACTCCGGGAGTTGGTGATGGACAGGGAGGCCTGGCGTGCTGCGGTTCATGGGGTCGCAAAGAGTCAGACAGGACTGAACGATTGATCTGATCTGATTGCAGGAGGTGAGCTTAATTCCCACCCCATCTCCCATCCATTTGAGTGAGCTGAACCCAGTGATTCACTTTCAAAAACACAGAAGATGGGAATGAAACTAGTAACTTTAGGAACTTCCCTGGCCGTCCAGTGGTTAAGACTTCACCTTCTAATCCAGGGGGTGTGGGTTCAATCCCTGGTTGGGGAGCTAAGATCCCACATGCCTTGCAGTCAAAACACCAAAACATAAAATAGAAGCTATATTGTAACAAATTCACTAAAAGCCTTAAAAGAAAAAAAAGTATCTTTACAGTGAAAAACCTGGCACACACTGCAAGTAATGAAGGCTAAATCATCAATGATGGCATATCCCCTCCACCATATTGACATGGTGAGAATGCTTCATCTCTGTGATATTCTTTCCTAAACCCATAACCCATTCTAATGATGAGAAAATACAACAATCCACATTAGAGGACGTTTAAAAAATATCTGAGTTATACTCCTCCAAACAGTCAAGATCATGAAGACAAAGAAGGCAGGAGGACCTGTCACAGGTCAGAGAAGATTAAGGAGATAATGACCTACAATGCATATGGTATCTGCAGGGGCTCACAGAACAGAGAAGGACATTGATGAAAAACATTGATGAAAAAAGACACTGATGAACCGCCTGAGTCTGGTTAATAATAATGCTACCTATGTTGTTTTTTTATGACAAAGTACCACAGTAACACAAGAAATAAACACTGGGAGAAGATAGGTGAGGCTATACAGAAATTCTCTGTAATATCTTTGCAACTCTCATAAATTAAAATTTATTGTAAATATAGGAGGTTCCCTTGTAGCCTAGTGGCTAGGCTATCCAGGATCTTCTGTGTTTCCATACACATTTTTAAATTATTTGTTCCAGTTCTGTGAAAAATGCCACAGGTATTTTGATAGGAATGGCACTGAATCAGTAGATTGCCTTGGGTTAGTATGGTCATTTTAACAATATCGATTCCTCCCATCCAAGAACACAATGTATCTTTCTATCTCTTTGTGTCATCTTCAGTTCCTTTGGTCAGTGTCCGCTGGTTTTCAAAGTACAAGTCTTTTACCTCTTAGGTAGGTTTATGCCTACGTATTTTATTCTTTTTGTGCCTTGTGGCTTGTGGGATCTTAGTTCCCCAACCGAGGATGGAACCCACATTCACCCCCGTGCAAGGGCCGGAATGACAGGAATTTTCATGTGACGATAATGGATGTTCCTTTAATTTCTCCTTCTTATTAGTTCACTGTCAGTGTTTAGGAATGTAACCGATTTCTGTGTACTAATTTTGTATCATGCATAACTACTATAACTTCCTATGGAAAACAACTTGGCAGTTGCTTTAAAAAAGTAACCTGAACTTCACCACATTATCCAGAAAATTCTACCTTCTCCAATATATACTTGAGAGAATGAAAACATATATCCATAAAAATTACTTGTACATGAATGTTCATAAAAGCATCAACTTAATAGACAAAAAATAGAAACAAACCAAATGTCCACCAGCTAATGAATGGATTAAAAGAAATTTGGTGTATCTACAGACAGGGGAAACCTATTCGATAACAATACGCTGTGCTATTAATACAAAATGATAGACTTTAAAAACATTACATAAATGAAAGAAGCCAGATGCAAAATACTATTGCACCAAGTCTATTAATACATAAATGCCCAGAAAATGCTAATCTATAGAGATTCGAAAGCATATAGTAGTTACCTAGGGCCAGGAGAGAAAGTTTTGGGGAAAACAAGGTGGGGTTTCCTTTTACAGGATGATGAAATCTTCAAAATCTGGATTTAATTGCATGGTAATATCTACACAGCTTTGTAAATTTACTAAACTTATATATGCACATGTATATTATACAAAGTTCAGGCTACTATAATAAGCATGAAAGGAACAGTTAAAATTAAATCTGGATGGTAGAATTAGGGGCAATTTTAGTTTTTCCATCCTTACTTTGCCTTTCTTCCCTAAGTTTAAGACGTATCTTACTTAATGTGTTACACATAAAAAGAGTTTGTTTAAAAAATGTTGAGCTACATTATATATTTTTACAAAATAGCCAACTCCAAAACTAAAAGTTTAATAATTGAAGCTATTGTTCCATTACTGTGGCATTTCTAAATGCCATACTTCTTTAAATACATACTGTTTTCAAAATCGATGTGCTGACAGCATCTAATCAGTATGGCCTAACCCAGGAAAAACATACATAGAGAGTGCTCGGAACTATTTGCCACACCATGTTTTTTCATTCCATAGGCCTCCAAGTTATTTAGCTGTTGCTGAATTTCTCCCATCCATAAATGAGAGGAAAACAATTACTGGTCAGTAGCAGATTTCCATCTAATTTGGAGCACCTCCCTTGGAATTCATATGTTATATATTCTTTGTTAATACACTGAAACAGCTTGTTTCTTTGCTTACTGGAATTTTATGATAATTCAGTTTTCTCATCTACCAACTGGGTAATAAAAGACAGCTGCTTCAGAGGCTTTTCTGTAAGGACTTAAAGAGATGAAGGAAACGTTAAAGCACAGAATCCCCCTTTTTCCTCCTCAAGACTTCTTTCCCCAGTGTAGGTTGCATAGTCTTCCTCCTGAAGTTCTAAGACTATGGAAATCTTGCCTTCAAAGAAATCCATCACCATCTGCTTTTCTTTCCATCCATTCTCCTCCTTGTTCCCTATCTCTCTCTAAACCTCTCCTTTATGATTTAGAATGCATGTTCCAGCAGCTTCAGCTGAAACTTTCACTTTCTGCTAAATCCATGGGTCACTCAAGAAATATTTCAACCACATTTGACTTATTTTGCTTGCAGGCTGCTATTTTACTTAAGTAGTTTTAAAATTATTTAAAATATTTTAAAGTGTTAAATTTCAATCAATTCAGGATTTGTGGGAACCCTGAAGCTGACAATTTGCAGAAAGAAAAATTATGAAAGTACTTGAGAATAAACCTTAATAGTCTGGTCTACCATTTTCCTGGTAGTATATCTGAAAATTTTCTAAAGCTTCATGTGACTCTCAAATCTTGATCTAAAGCCATATTGGTAAATTGATCAAAAAGTCTTACCAGAATTCCCTGGTGGTCCAGTGGTTAAGACTCTGCACTTCCACTGCAGTGGGCACAGGCTCAATCCCTATTAGGGGAACTAAGATCCTGCATGCCCTGGAGCATGGCCAAAAAAAAAAAAGGTCTCACTGAATTCTGGTTTAAGAATTTAAATCCAAATAAGCATGGTTTTTGTACATAAACATTGATTAATCCTTAGGAAACGCAAATTAAAACCCACAACAAGAGACCACTTCACACGCATTTAAAACACATACATAAATATAAAGCTGAGACAAGCTGAAAGTTTCACTAAAAAGGACAATGTGTGTATTTTTGCGAGATGTTCAACGTATCAAGACTTTCTTATCCTAACACTCATGTGGTGGGTATGTACAGCATATGTGTATTTAAAGTCAAGGGAGAAAACCATATTTCATAAACTAAGGATGAAGACTTTTATTAATACTATAATAGATCCACTCTACATCCGTCCGTTCGAAAGTTACTCTGTTTTTATTTTTATTCAATTAGTCATGTGTGGCTGTGTGGAGTGGGGGATGGAGTTAACTGCCGAAACAGACTGTTAGTCATTTGCCATGGAGAATGGTGCTATCGATCTGGTGTAGTGGAGAGTTGCGAAGTTTACAGGAAACAAATGTTTAAAGGCTGGAGCTCATCAGTCCGTTCTTGTGGTTGATATATCTTACCTTCCACTCTTTTAGAATAGAAAAAGTTGCTTTCAGGTAAGTAACCGGACTCAACTTTCCCATTACTACACAAAATGGAGTAACAACAGGCATCCTTCAAATCAAAATAAAAATTTTTCTTCTAAAATTATATTCTTTTTGGCTTTAAGTTAAGGGTAACCTTATTCTGAAATTTAAAATAACTTTAAAAAAGGAATAGATGTTACTTCGACAAAACATGGGGTGGGCTAGAATAGTGAAGAGGTACTTCTGGTAGTTAATCTTATTCCAAATTGTTTGGTTAAATCAGCCCACTCAAATTAAGTATTTGTGCTTAGCAACTAAAAATCTTCATAGATTTTTCATTAATAAATACATTTAATATCTTAATTTTAGAGAGGAGGCAAAGGTCTAGGGGTCTTACAGATAGGCTCCTTCCAGGAATTTGATACTGTAATGTAACAATGTGTCAGTAAGGAGGACTCCAGCAGGCTGAAGTAGGATTCAGATCAGATCAGATCAGATCAGTCGCGTCCAACTCTTGCGACCCCATGAATCGCCAGCACACCAGGCCTCCCTGTCCATCACCAACTCCCAGAATTCACTCAGACTCACATCCATCGAGTCAGTGATGCCATCCAGCCATCTCATCCTCTGTCGTCCCTTCTCCTACTGCTCCCAATCCCTCCCAGCATCAGAGTCTTTTCCAATGAGTCAACTCTTCACATGAGGTGGCCAAAGTACTGGAGTTTCAGCTTTAGCATCATTTCTTCCAAAGAAATCCCAGGGCTGATCTCCTTCAGAATGGACTGGTTGGATCTCCTTGCAGCCCAAGGGACTCTCAAGAGTCTTCTCCAACACCACAGTTCAAAAGCATCAATTCTTCAGCGCTCGAGCCTTCTTTCACAGTCCAACTCTCACATCCACACATGACCACAGAAAAACCATAGCCTTGACTAGACGAACCTTTGTTGGCAAAGGAATGTCTCTGCTTTTCAATATGCTATCTAGGTTGGTCATAACTTTCTTCCAAGGAGTAAGCGTCTTTTAATTTCATGGCTGCAGTCGCCATCCGCAGTGATTTTGGAGCCCAGAAAATAAAGTCTGACACTGTTTCCACTGTTTCCCCATCTATTTCCCATGAAGTGGTGGGAACCGGATGCCATGATCTTCGTTTTCTGAATGTTGAGTTTTAAGCCAACTTTCTCACTCTCCACTTTCACTTTCATCAAGAGGCTTTTGAGTTCCTCTTCACTTTCTGCCATAAGGGTGGTGTCATCTGCATATCTGAGGTTATTGAGATTTCTCCCGCAATCTTGATTCCCAGCTTGTGCTTCTTCCAGTCCAGCGTTTCTCATGATGTACTCTGCATATAAGTTAAATAACTGGGTGACAATATACAGCCTTGACTAACTCCTTTTCCTATTTGGAACCAGTCTGTTGTTCCATGTCCAGTTCTAACTGTTGCTTCCTGACCTGCATACAGATTTCTCAAGAGGCAGGTCAGGTGGTCTGGTATGCCCATCTCTTTCAGAATTGTCCACAGTTTATTGTGATCCACACAGTCAAAAGGCTTTGGCATAGTCAATAAAGCAGAAATAGATGTTTTTCTGGAACTCTCTTGCTTTTTCCATGATCCAGCGGATGTTGGCAATTTGATCTCTGGTTCCTCTGCCTTTTCTGAAACCAGCCTTGAACATCAGGAAGTTCATGGTTCACAATTGCTGAAGCCTGGCTTGGAGACATTTTGAGCATTACTTTACTAGGGTTGTGAGATGAGTGCAATTGTGGCGGTAGTTTGAGCATTCTTTGCATTGCCTTTCTTGGATTGGAATGAAAACTGCCCCTTTTCCAGTCCTGTGGGCCACTGCTGAGTTTTCCAACCATTTTGCTGGGCATATTGAGTGCAGCACTTTCACAGCATCATCTTTCAGGATTTGGAATACTATGTATTATTTTCCACTCCATAAATGGTGTATCAAGTTATGTCTCCAGATTGGAAATACTTCTAACAACTATGTTCTGCATTTTGATAAACTTAACCTCTGCATTCTTAAATTAGGTTTGTTAAACCTTGTTAAACATCTGATTTCCAATGAAAACTGTGAAAGACATACGCAGATAGATTATTCTTGCACATTTTTCCCTCAAATATTCTGTGTTAGGGTTCAAGTGATAAGTGTGTAAGTACCCTTACAAGGTCAAATACAATGTTACATATTTTAAATTCAGATCAAACTAAAGGACTTGAGAATTAAATTTTTGATTTGCTGATGGCTCCTACAGTTTTATGTCAAAAAAGAAACAAACAAATAAACAAAACCCCACTGGGACACCGAGGAATCTTACTTTATACAAATGTCTATCAACTTTCCTGGCAGTCATAAGTTCAATGTGCCCTACGGGGACCCAGGTTCAATTCCTGATTAGGGAAATAGGATCCTACATGCCATGCAGCCAAAAAAAAAAGGAAAGAAAAAGAAAAATGTCTATTAATAGTTCTTAATAGAACTTAATACAACTTATTAAGTCTATAGAAAAGACAATTATAAATTAAAGTGCAAAACTCAAATTATGGAAAATGTTTCTATAAAATCATCACTCCATTAATTTATCTGCAATTAATTTGTTTCAACATTATAAAGTCTTTTACTCTAATGTTCACATTACATGGGGGGAGCAAATTCGTAACGATGTGGATATTTTCCTTAAAAATATGTAAGAAAACAATACTATAAAACTACATTTGTACACTCACATTATTAAGATCTTAATTAAAGTGTGTCCTAAGTTAAAATGAAGCACTATTAAAAGTTACATGAACATTTTTTAGTCCTAAGGATATCGCTAGAGAATTATGGCTCCATTTTGCAGATAATCACTTTGAAAGAAACAATGAAACATAAAAATGGCTGTATTAAACTTAAATTTGGGGATCAGTTTACTCAACCAACAGAATCCATCTTTTTGTTAGTTACATGGCCACAACTAACTCTAATTCAAGTAAGTAATTAATGATCCCAATATTTGATGGTGGTCATGAAAGAACTCCACTGCTATAACCTGAGAGGCATTATTCACCCTTTCTGATAAAATGTGCTAATAACCCAATAAAACTACTCTTGAAGACAGATAATAATAATAGAAAACACTTACATCAGTGTTTACAATCAGACAAGTGCTATTTTGAATTACTTTACCTATATTCATGTAATGCGCATAATAGCTTTATGAGTCTAGGGACTGTTTTTATCTCCACTTCACAGACGTGAAAACTTAGTCACTCGCCAAAGGTCACAAAGTAAAATGGCTGAGGAAGAACCCCAAATCATGTTAGCTGGGCTCCAGATCTGTGTTCTCACTCACTGTTCTGTATCTCCAGGTTTGCCTCAGACTCCAGTGATTCAGTGACAGCTATTATTGTGACCATGGACGCGCAATTTCATCCCCCATTCACCACCGTAAATCAAGTTCTACCCATTGTATCTTCTATTCAAAAGCTTTCACTTGTTAATATGCATATCTTGGCAGTTTCATCTTGACTCCAGAGCATATCACAAAAGGTAATATTTAATTCCTAACAGACAATTTGTTCTTAGTTGATCTCAACATGCAGCTTAAAGTCTGAGAAGTGGCTCAATCAGATAATGTACAACTTTAAGACAATAAAGCTCCTGCTGCGGCATTTGTAACAGTGTGTTTAACATTTGTGATCTAGACCTCAACTTCCAAAATTCTTCTGACTTATTCTCCTAGTGAGTTCAGCTAACCTCCCTTTCTACTTCCAATACATAAAATAAACCTCGCAACTGATGTCCAGGATAAGTTTGCAGACATGTATTTGAATTTAGTAATCATTCTTGTTCAGATCAGATGTCAGGGAAACAGAGAAGCCTTTCAGGTGGCACTGCCTGGTGGCCCCTCCTACCCAGCGTCACTGTTCTGCTCTCTCTCGAACTTCCACCAACCCAAAGGCTACGAGCAAATTGGTATACTCCTGGCCACAACAATGTAAACACAGAGACTAAAGTTGCTCAGCATGAGGAGCCTCCCCAACCGCTTCTCCCAGTGCGATATTCCCACACTCTACAACTATTTATACTAGGCTTTTATATCGCACAATCCTAAAGACCTTGGAAAAAGTCACTAGTTATTTTTAACAGAAGTCAATGAGCTATTTCAATAGCAGGATCTGATAAATAAATGTAGGTCAACTAGAAGGCAACTTAAACTTTGAAACACCAAGAGTGCAGAGAAGTGAGGGAGAGCAAACAGTAGCAGAGCAGTTTTGGAAGTTCCTAGGATCTCTCACAGAAAACAGTAAGAGCCAAGAAGAATGCAAAAAAGAAAAAACCTGTACAGCATATCTTTACCAAAAACCAAGTGAAAAACATCCCCTGGACCTCTGGAACACTATCTACTCTTAACACTAGAATGAGGAGACCACAGCTGTGCTATTTTAATGGCAGAAGTGGAGGTCTGAAAATGTGGTCTTGTTAAGGGTCAAAAGAGGCTTCCCAGGTGGCTAAGTGGTAAAGAATCCATCTGCCAATGCAGGAGATGAGATGGGTTTCAATTCCTGGGTGGGGAAGATCAAGGAAATGGCAACCCACTATAGTATTTTTGCCTGGACAGAGAAACCTGGACACTTTTCCTTGGACAGAGGACCCTGGTGGGGCTACAAGTCCATGGGTCACAAAGGAGTCAGACACAACTTAGCAACTAAACAATAACAACAGTCAAAATAGCCAAGGAGCCCAGTACCAAGTCACCATTGAAAGGAAGGGTGACCCCTCCCCTGCTTGAAGTGAGAACCCCAGGAGAGAATCTGAGTACCACACTGAGAACTTGGAGGATCTCTCTTGCCAATGGTGGTGGTGGTGGTTTAGTGCTAAGTCAAGTCCAACTCTTTGCAACCCCATGGACTGTAGCCTGCCAGGCCCTCTCTCTATGGGATTTCCCAGGAAAGAATACTGAAGTGGGCCGCGTTCCCTTTTCCAGGGGATCTTCCTGACCCAGGGATCAAACCTATACCTCCTGCATTGCAGGCAGACTATCACTGAGCCACCAGGGAAGCCCTCTTTTGCCAATGAGTTCAAGGAAAGGTCCCATCCAGGATCCTGGAGGCTCAGCAACATCCAGGGGAAGCTCTTTTATAGAAAGACAGACA